>NW_007741414.1:0-839 GCF_000696425.1 Galeopterus variegatus | reverse complement strand
CAGAGATCCTGCCTGTCTGGTTGCTGCTGTGTTTCTCATGCATAGAACGGCTTGGTACATCGTTTATTTACATTTAGTCAATATATGTTGAATGAATTCATGGCTTCTGAAAGTTATGCAACCATTCTTTACCTCAACTTCATGCTTTGTTAAATCAGAATAAAAATTCATCACATAGACTTGTGAGGATCATATGAGACAGCGCTGTTTAACAGTAGCAAAATGTCTGGCACACTATAGGTATTAAGTAGGTCACCTGGCCTGACCCCTCTTATATTCTTTGTCCACAACTGCAGTGNCTTCTTTATACTATATTTTTCTATTCACCTTTAACAGTGACAGAAATTAAAATAAAAATTCCGTGGATAGTCTTCATATCACCTTTCTGCCCCCATTTCACATTCATTCTGTGGGGATTTTACAGGTTCCCAGACCTGCACAGCCTTCATTTTGTGAATAATCAGCAGTTTATGAAGCATTCCAGAGTGTCAGGGTATTATTTGATCACAAAAAACATTTTAAAATGTGGCATCTCAAAATCTGATGGGTGAAATCAAAGAACTTTTATTTATATTTTACCTTTCCCTTACAGAGGCAGAATGGAGAAAGAGAGATAAAGAGTAGAATCCAAGAAGATTTGGGGCACACTCTGTGGTGTTTATATATATTCACACACCAGAATCATTGTCCTCACCACTCAGAATTCTGATTTTGACTTCTGCCAGGCACATTGAAGTCCTTTTTCTTGGGTTCTCTCGGAGTTGCCTTACTTTTGTTGAGGGCTTTGAATTAAAGTGTAGGTGACATCAGTGCATAAGGAACTTTTTACAATTACCTCA
>NW_007741413.1:24987-25457 GCF_000696425.1 Galeopterus variegatus | reverse complement strand
TGAGAGAAAGAAAAAACTGCTCTGAGTGTTTTGGGCTGTGGCCACTTTAAGGCTGGAGCTGTTGAGCGCATGGAACAGGAGCCGGCAGAAGCCACAGCTGTGCCCTTTAGATGGAATTACTTGGAGGCAGCAGGGGAGAAGAGGACTTTGGTGGCTCCCAGGACAGCAAGACCACTAATAGGGTTCCTGTGGACCCATGCAGGAGCTAGGAGCCAGAACAGCTGAAAAAGAGAACCATTCAGAGGCCGGTGAGTCATCACAGGGGACCGGTGCAGGTCCCGTACCATAGGAAGTGTTTGGAGCATGGGTGGTGGGGGAGACAGGCCCACCAGGAGAACAGCTGGTCACAGCAAGGACAGCCAATCCACCCCCCAATCAGTGCAGGACCACTCAGAAGAGACTGGTTGGCAATGCAGAATTGCATGGGGTGCAGTTTGATGAAAAGATTCAGGCCCAGATCAGAGTTTCTA
>NW_007741413.1:22709-24179 GCF_000696425.1 Galeopterus variegatus | reverse complement strand
GACCCCTCTCCCACAACCAGGAACCCTGCACCAAAGCTTCAGGGCCCACTCAGGGACCCAGAAGAAGGAGAAGGGGACGGGACTCCCCTCCTACAACCAGGCACCCCATGCCAGTGCCCTGGGGCCCACAAGAGGACCCAGGGTATGGAGCTGGGGATCAGACCCCCTTCCCACAACCAGTCACCTTGTGCCAGCACCCTGGGTCCCACACAGGGACCTGGGGTAAGGAACTGGGGACCAGACCCCCCCCACAACCAGGCACTCTGAGACAGCGCATCAGGGCCCTGCCCAGGGGCCCGAGGCATGGAGAAGGGGACTGGGCCTCCCTCCCACAACCAGGCACACAATGCCAGAGCCTTGGGGCCTGCCTGGGGACCTAAGGTATGGAGACGGGGACAAGACCATCCTCCCACAAACAGGCACCCTGTGCCAGTGCCCCGGGGCCCACCCAGGGTATGGAGCTGAGGTCCAGACCCCCATCCTACAACCAGGCACCTCATGCCAGTGCCTTGGGGCTTTTCCTGAGACCTGGGGCATGGAGAAGGGGACTGGACCTGCTTCCCACAACCAGGCACACTGCACCAGTGCCTCCGGGCCCGCCCTGGGACCTGGGGCATGGAGAAGGGGAACCAGATCCCCCTCCTACCACCAGGCATACTGCACCAGTGCCTCGGGTCTGCCCGTGGACTTGAGGCATGGAGAAGGGGACTGGACTCCCCTCCCACAACCAGGCACCCCATGCCAGCACCTCAGGACCCACCCAGGGACCCAGTGTGTGGAACCTGGGACCTGAGCCCCCCTCCTACAACCAGGCACCCTGTGCCAGCACCTCAGGTTCCACCCTGGGACCTGGGGCATGGAGAAGGGGACTGGATTCCTCTCCCACAACCAGACACACCATGCCAGTGCCTTGGGACCTACTTGGTGACCCAGGGCATGGAACTGGGATCAGACACTCTCCACAACCAGGCACACTGCCGGCACCACAGAGCAGGCCAAAAACATCTCCTCCATGTGGGTGGCCCACCATAGCTACCACGATAACCATGGCTGCCATGAAGGCAGCTAGATGCCACAATCACCATGCAGATGGTCTGCCAGCCACTGGAGTGAGTTGACACAAGGAGAGTCACCAGCAGAGATAAAGACAGGAGGAGGATGTCTGTCTCCACAGAGCCCATTTGATAGTGATGGAAGAGACATCGGCTCTACAATAGTATTGGAGGACCTGATCATGCCTTTCAGCATTGGACAGATCATTTGGGCAGCAAATCAACAGAGTAACCATTATTCTTTCTGAGGGAGAGAAGAAATCTAGGGTGATTAGAGGGGGCAGGGGGGAGGAAGAGGGAGATGAGGAGAGATTGGACAAGAGGCATAAAGAATAATTACAATTTGTAACAATATATATGCTAGTATATTGATTCAATCCACATATCTCAATGTTGAAACCCAAAATTATGTATAATC
>NW_007741413.1:20250-21079 GCF_000696425.1 Galeopterus variegatus | reverse complement strand
GTTGCCGGACACGGAAAAAAAAAAAAAAAAAAAAAAAAAAAGAAAACCTGTGCCTGCTTCAAACACTGACAAGTAGGTGGGTGAGGACTGATAATATATACCCCAGAGCATGATCAAAATTATTTTAGTTTAAGCACTTATTTAAACATGCCTTAAATTCAGTCATCACAACCATGGAAAAACTCACTAAAGTATCTATTTACTTCCTGATGAATTCCATTATTTAATTAAATGCAAATTGTACCTCTAGGTAACTGACCTGCAGTGTAGACTTATTCATTAGATATAAGCCAATTGATTCATTAACTAGAAACCATTAGACATATCTAGCTATAGGGCATTTTGCAAAATGATTTGATTCTAAAGACATTCTGTCTGGCACAAGCATCACAAAGAATCTGTTTCTTGTTAGGGGTACTTCTACATATCAATAAAACTAAATCAATTTAGAAAGGACAAATGAAAAAATCTCAGTAAGAGCAGGGCATGAAACTAGGGCATTGAAAAGTAGTATTAAATCATTTAGAAACAAGTAAAAAGTAGAAAGGGGCTCAAGATAATCTCTATTTCTTGCCACCAGAAATGTCTTTTAGAAGCACATCCCAACCGTTTGTGATCTTCTGAGAAATGTTAAGATGCAGGTTCTGTCTGCCTGTCAATCATTGAGCTCATATTGAGCTCACACATCTTCATCCATAACCAGTTCCCCAGCAAAGGCTGATGAGTAACAGGTAATAACACCTGCAAATAATCTTCTTTTTTCCTGACAGATTTTGCCCTAAAATATATATATCAGGAAAGAGAAAGAGAATATATCAGTGGCTGATAG
>NW_007741413.1:16518-19321 GCF_000696425.1 Galeopterus variegatus | reverse complement strand
CATAACCAGTTCCCCAGCAAAGGCTGATGAGTAACAGGTAATAACACCTGCAAATAATCTTTTTTCCTGATAGATTTTGCCCTAAAATATATATATCAGGAAAGAGAAAGAGAATATATCAGTGGCTGATAGTGGATTGTCCTGGTTGGAATAGCGAATATTTATGTGAGAAATCTAGGCTTGTAATTTTTGTCTAAAAGAAAATTGACATAGATATTAGATGTCTGTTATGGCTTGAATTATGTCACCCTAAAATTCATATGTAGAAGCCATAACCTCAATATGACTGTATTTGGAGATAGGACCTTTAGGGTGGTAATTAAGGTTAAATGGGTAGGGCCTTCATCCAGTAAGACTAGAGCCTTATAAGAGGAAGAGATCTTTTCCACCTGCATACAGAAAAGAGGTCATATGAAGACACAGAGAGAAAGTGGCCCTGTACAAGGCAGGAAGAGGAGCCTTACTAGAAACCAACCTTGCCGGCACCTTGATCTTGGCCTTTTGGCCTCCGGAACTGTGAGAAAATGAATATTTGTTGTCTTAAGCCAACCAGTCTGTGGTATTTTCTTATGGCAGCCTGAGCTGATTAATATAATGTCCTATATGAGCTGCAAATTAAAGCCCATAGTGAAAAAATCTATGCTATATTGATTTATAAAATTGACAGTTAAATTAAAAAATATTGTGTGAAATTGAATGGAAATAATTACCTGCCTGGCCAACAATGAAGCTAAGCTTGAACATGCACCTGCAAACCCGGGATCACATTTAATGAAATCTTTCAGTAAGATGATAGCTTCTTCATTTTCCTCCTCGGACCCACAGATTATGGAAGGAGAGGAACATCTTTATTAATATTTTGTCTAAATACTTTAAGAATATTTAAGAATCTCATTTGGTTTAGCACAGCTTTACTATGGATTTTCACTGAAAGTCAATTAAACTAGACTTTCTCGAGTTTCTAACAGATTTTCTGCCTCTGAATCCTCAGTGGAAAGAGATGTTAAGATTTAAGTGGAGCTGCAGGTAATTCTCCAGTTTTTATGCCTACATTCCTGCTATGCTGCTTGGGAATTTGTATAGTACTATTCAAGTTGTTCACAAGACCTTCACTTGACCTTCGGTAGAGCATCTCCAGGCAATACCCATAGTGTGGGAGCTGGTTTCACATCCTCTGGAGGATGACTTGGGATTTTCAGGTACTAGTTACATTATTGCAGCTGCACTCCTAGGGCGGCTGAGGAGCCTGCCAGGGACAGGCCTGGCCATATGTCAAAGATGGGTGACTTTCATATACATTTTATAAAACCGTGAAGCATGTAAAAGATCAGTGGAAAAGATCAGCTATTCCAACACCATATTTGTATTGGAAGGAGCTGGTCTGTCTCCCACTGCTGGCTCAGAGGGGCCCCAGGGCCTCAAAGTTACCACTTTCTTAGTGAAGATCCTCTGTTGTTGTGCCACAGGGAGCCATCAGATCACTATTCAGACACTGATGTCTGTACAGCCAAAATGCACAGGCACCAATCTTCAGTACTACTAACTGAACTTCACAAATGCTGCTTGGGCCCTGCTCAGTGCTGGGCACTGTCCTTGGCATGCAAGGG
The DNA here is from genome assembly GCF_000696425.1 of Galeopterus variegatus. Classification (NCBI taxonomy): domain Eukaryota; kingdom Metazoa; phylum Chordata; class Mammalia; order Dermoptera; family Cynocephalidae; genus Galeopterus; species Galeopterus variegatus. The sequence goes on along the minus strand of NW_007741413.1, from coordinate 17,714 downwards.
AGTGAGGGGACCACAGAGAGTACCTACTCTGTGCTTGCTGGTTAAAGTCACCAATCATTTACGGAGCATTACTAGGTATGAAGCACACTCTTAAATGTTTATACATTTTAAGTCGTTCATTTAACTCTCACAAGAATCTCATGAGCTGGGTACTATTGTCCTACCATCATTATTATTATTATGCCCATTTTCCCTGTGAGACAGTTTGGACTTAGGAAAGTGAAGTGACTTGTGTGTGGTCACATGGCCATCCTCTGACTCCGGGTATAGTGCCTGCACCTCCTGATCCTGCTCCTTCTTAAGAAACCCGAATCTTCCCCTAGAGCCTTGTCACCCAGAGTGTGGCGATAGATACCCATCAACATCACTTGGGCTCTTTAAAAATGCAGGTTCTCGGGCTGCACCCAGACCCGCTGACTCAGACCCAGCATTTACCAAGGTCCGCAGCAGGTCATCTGCAGGCTGGATCTCAGCAGAACTGCTCCATGAAATATCAAGGGCAGTGCCTGCTACAAAAGTCTCATGGGTCCAGTCTCTGCAGGACGAAGTTCTGTAGAGGGGAAACTCATTTTGATTCCATAAGTTTTCATTCTTGAAGTGCGGCTTGTTATAAGGTGATTTATAACAAGCAGCTTGTTATAAGGTGATTTCACCTAGAAGGCAGTTTGCTGTCACAGACCTTGAAAAAAAATCATATTCCCTGCACAGAACTTACATTTAATGATTCAGTTTAGCAAACATTTATCATTGTCTATTATTTGCCAGGCACTGTGTGAGCTGGTCTTAGAGATTGCCCAGGGGAGGTGGCTGTCTGTGCTACTCCCTGATTATTGTGATTCAGCCAATTCCTGTGTTTGAAGTTGCATATTTATAATAAAATTGTATATGCACTTTTCTATTTCTTCAAGTATATAGTATATTATTATTAGAGATAGTCACCATGCTGTAAATTGATATCCTGTACTTCATGCTGCATTCTTGTTGATTCATTCATTTACTCAACATCTAGACAACAAAGCCCATTGTGTGTGTGTGTGTGTGTGTGTGTGTGTGTATTTGTGTTTTCACACAAAATAATATCCTGAAGCAATTCTTTAATGGGGACCTTTTTTTTTTTTTTAGAAAGATTTTTTTTAAAAATCCTGGTATTTTTGCTGGTTGTTTTATGGTTAGCAGAACCCCCGTCTGAGGTTTCA
>NW_007741413.1:12563-15608 GCF_000696425.1 Galeopterus variegatus | reverse complement strand
CATCATAATTTGACTTAAACGATATTCAAGATCTGCTGAGAAAAATATTTTTTCAACATTTTTTAATTCATTTCAAAAGGAACTTTCTAAGACTCTTGATACTAAGTCTCGTAGAGTAACTGGCACTTAAGACGGTCAGTGAATTTAAACACTTAGTGTTCTCCATTAACATCAAAGTCACACTCAGGGAATTCTGCTTTGCATGGAAAAGTACACCTCTAAACATCCCTTGAGGGGAAGACATATTCCCAGGAAAACCATCTCGTTGGGTAATTTGGTTTTATATGGGAATACTAAAAGGTGCAAAGACTTCAGGCAGAAGACTTCTCAGCTCTGCACTCTAGGATAATCCTACTTTGCCACCGAGGGGTTCAGGCTAACAGGGTTATTATATCTTTAAAGACGGTTTAAAGGAAGTCTGTGAGGTTGAGAAGTTGATAGGTAGTAATTTAATATTTTAAAATTAGCTTTATTGATATAATAAATATTTATATATTTATTTATATAATATACTCACAACCAATACACATTTTTTAATAGATTGATATTTCTTAGGGTGATATTTATCTCAGCAAAAACTTACAATTAAAAATTATCACAAGAAAGAAAATCACTAAGCAGAAAATGCTATCTTTACATATTTTTTTACATTTATGTTAGTAAGGTTTTTGATAACATGGAGACATAATTTTGATGTGAGGTTAGATGAAAATTTTAAGTATAGTCTGTTTTTAAATATCTAAAACATACATTGGAGAAATCACTTTAGCTGTGGCTGCTTTGAGTAATTTATTGGTTATTAGGTTATTCTTTCTTTTTTTTTAGAAAAAGTGTTCCAGTTATCCCTTCTTTTATTTTTTAATTTTTTATTGAAACATATTGATTATACATATTTATGGGATATAGAGTTATATTTCAATACATGCATACAATGTGTAATGATCAAATTAGGGTAATTAGCATATTCATCATTACAAAACTTAATCATTTCCTTGTGATGAGGATGTTCAATCTCTTCTCTTCTAGCCATTTGATAACATCCAGTAAGTTACTGTCAATTATAGATGCTTAGCTCAACAATACACCAATATGCTATTTTTAAACAATTTTTTTATTGAAACATGTTGATTGTATATGTTTCTGGGGTACAGAGTTATATTTCTTTTTCTTTTTTAAATTTTTTTACTGAATCATAATTGATTATACATATTTTGGGGGTTCAATGTTGACATATGTTGATCGAATAAATATTATTAGGATTATATATTATTACAAATTGTACTTATTCTTTATGCTCCTTGTTCTATCTCTCCTCATCCCCATCTCCCTCCCACCTCTGATAACCCTAGATTTCTTCTCTCCTTCTGAAAGAGTAACAGTTTCTCTGTTGATTTGTTGCCTAGATGATCTGTCCAGTGCTGAGAGGTGTGTTCTGGTCCCCTAATATTATGCTTCGTCTGTCACGCCGGAGTGGGCTTTGTGGAGAGAGACATCCTCTTCTTTTCTTTGGTCTCTGCTGGTGACTCTCCTTGTGTCAATGCACTCCAGCGGCTGGCAGACCATCTGCATGGTGGTTATGGTGTCTAGCCTCTTTCACAGCAGCCGTGGTTATTGTGGTGGCTGTGGTGGGCCACCCACATTGGGGTGATGTTTTTGGCATGCTCCTTGGTGCTGGTGGTGTGCCTGGCTGTGGGGGGTGTTCTGGTCCTTGGATCCATGTCTCAGGACTCTGGGTGGGCCCTGAGGTACTGGTGGTATGCCTGATTGTGGGAAGGGGGATCCAGTCTCCAGATCCATGCCTCAGGTCCGCAGGCGGGCCTTGAGGTGCTGGTGGTGTGCCTGGTTGTGGGTGGGNTCTCTTCTAGCCATTTGATAACATCCAGTAAGTTACTGTCAATTATAGATGCTTAGCTCAACAATACACCAATATGCTATTTTTAAACAATTTTTTTATTGAAACATGTTGATTGTATATGTTTCTGGGGTACAGAGTTATATTTCTTTTTCTTTTTTAAATTTTTTTACTGAATCATAATTGATTATACATATTTATGGGATATAGAGTTATATTTCAATACATGCATACAATGTGTAATGATCAAATTAGGGTAATTAGCATATTCATCATTACAAAACTTAATCATTTCCTTGTGATGAGGATGTTCAATCTCTTCTCTTCTAGCCATTTGATAACATCCAGTAAGTTACTGTCAATTATAGATGCTTAGCTCAACAATACACCAATATGCTATTTTTAAACAATTTTTTTATTGAAACATGTTGATTGTATATGTTTCTGGGGTACAGAGTTATATTTCTTTTTCTTTTTTAAATTTTTTTACTGAATCATAATTGATTATACATATTTTGGGGGTTCAATGTTGACATATGTTGATCGAATAAATATTATTAGGATTATATATTATTACAAATTGTACTTATTCTTTATGCTATTATATATTATTACAAATTGTACTTATTCTTTATGCTCCTTGTTCTATCTCTCCTCATCCCCATCTCCCTCCCACCTCTGATAACCCTAGATTTCTTCTCTCCTTCTGAAAGAGTAACAGTTTCTCTGTTGATTTGTTGCCTAGATGATCTGTCCAGTGCTGAGAGGTGTGTTCTGGTCCCCTAATATTATGCTTCGTCTGTCACGCCGGAGTGGGCTTTGTGGAGAGAGACATCCTCTTCTTTTCTTTGGTCTCTGCTGGTGACTCTCCTTGTGTCAATGCACTCCAGCGGCTGGCAGACCATCTGCATGGTGGTTATGGTGTCTAGCCTCTTTCACAGCAGCCGTGGTTATTGTGGTGGCTGTGGTGGGCCACCCACATTGGGGTGATGTTTTTGGCATGCTCCTTGGTGCTGGTGGTGTGCCTGGCTGTGGGGGGTGTTCTGGTCCTTGGATCCATGTCTCAGGACTCTGGGTGGGCCCTGAGGTACTGGTGGTATGCCTGATTGTGGGAAGGGGGATCCAGTCTCCAGATCCATGCCTCAGGTCCGCAGGCGGGCCTTGAGGTGCTGGTGGTGTGCCTGGTTGTGGGT
>NW_007741413.1:6667-11563 GCF_000696425.1 Galeopterus variegatus | reverse complement strand
GGGGGGGGTCCAGTCTTCAGATCCATACCTCAGGACCCCAGGCAGGCCCCGAGGCACTCGCAAGTGTGCCTGAGCCAGAACTAATTTTTTGACTTTTGCTTACTTCTAAAATGGGGGAACTTCCTGTGGGGACCAGTATTTGAGCTATGTAGTTTAGCTAAATTGGTGCTTTGCTGCTGATTCCCTAGGGAAAGCTTTTTGTGCAGCTCAGATTTTAATGTTTGACTTCATAGGTACTTCTGGCTCTCCAGAGATCCAGTGCACCTGGGTTGTATAGAAACTCTGATCTGGGTCTGAGTCTTTTCATCAAACTGCACCCCATGCAATTCTTTATTCCTGACCAGTCTCCTCTGAGTGGTCCTTCACCAATTGGGGTTCCAGACAGCTGTCCTTTCTGTGCCCCAGTGTTCCCCAATAGGCCCGTCTCCCAAACCACCCATGCTGCAAACACTTCCCATGGGATGGGCCATGTGCCAGTCCCTTGAGATGACTCACCGGCCTCTGAATGGCTCCTTTTTTTTAGTTGTTGTGGCTCCTTGTTCCTGTGTGGGTCCACAGGAACCCTATTAGTGGTCTTGCTGGCCTGGGGGCCACCAAGGCCCTTTCCTTCCCTGCCGCCTCCAAGCAACTTCACACAAAGGGCACAGTGTGGCTTTTGCTGGCTCCTGCTCTGTGTGCTCAGCAGCTCCAGCTTTAAAGCAGCCACAGCACAAAATGGTCAGAATGGTTTCTTCTTTCTTTCATCGTGGCTTCTCCTGCCTTCATGCACTCCATAGGCCTCTCTTCCTCTTCCCCTGAGCTCTAGTGGCCCCAGCCTGGCTGTTGTTGCTTTTTTATAGTTGTAAACTGGTTTATTTGTGGGAGAGAGTGATTCTGGAGACTGTCTATTCTCCCATCTTGACCAGAAGTGCCAGAGTTATATTTCAATACATGTATACCATGTGTGGTGATCTATTCAGGGTATTTAGCATATTCATCATTGTAAATCTTAATCATTCTTTGTGACATGCATATTTAATCTCTAGTCTAGTCATTTGATAACATGCCATAAATCATTGTTAATGATAGGCTCCTGGGTTGACTGTATACCAGTAGGACTTATTTTTTCCTATCTTGCTGTAGTTTTATGTCTATTGACCAGCCTCTCACTATCCCTCTGCTTTCCTGCTTCTAGTAACCACAGTTCTTCTATCTCCTTTCAACAGTTCAACTTATTATTATTTACTTGCTCTTTCGTTTTGTTTTGTTTTATTCTCTTTCTTAGCTTCCATGTGAGTGAAAACATGGTGTTTTTGTGTGTCTGGCTTAATTCACTTCACATAATTTTCTCTAAGCACATCCATGTTGCTGTGAATGGCAGAATTTAATTCTTTTTTATGGCTAAGTTGTATTCCATTTTTGCATATGTGCCACATTTTCTTTATCTAATCATCTGTTGATGGGCTTTTAGGTTGGTTCCAGATCTTGGCTGTTGTGAGTAGAGCTGTGATAAACATGGGAGGGCTGGTATCCCTTTGAAATGATGCTTTCCATTCCTTTGGAAATCCCAGCAGTGGGATTGCTAGATCGTATGGAAGATGTTTGAGAAACCTCCATACTGTTTTCCATAATGGCTGTACTAATTTACAGTCTGTAGATGTTTGAGAAACCTCCATACTGTTTTCCATAATGGCTGTACTAATTTACAGTCTGTAGATGTTTGAGAAACCTCCATACTGTTTTCCATAATGGCTGTACTAATTTACAGTCCCACCAATAAGGCATAAGGGTTCTGCTTTTTCTACATTCCTCACCAGCATTTCTTATGTTCTTTTTGATAATAGCCAGTCTAATCAACCAGAGTGAGATAATATATGGCTTTGATTTGCATTTAACTGATGATTAGTGATGTTAAGCACCTTTTCTTATATATCTGTTGGCCATTTGTATGTCTTCTTTTGAGAAATGTGTACTCATCTTCCATGCCCATTTTTTAATTGGGTTATTTGTTTTTTTTACTAATAAGTTGTTTGAGTTCCTTGTATATTCTGAATATTAGCCCCTTGTCAAATGAACAGTTTGCAAATATTTTCTCCCATTCTGTAGATTATCTCTTTGCTTTGTTGATTGTTTCCTTTGCTGTGAAGAAGCTTTTTAGTTTGATAAAATCTCATTTGTTTATTTTTGCTTTTATTGCCTGTGCTTTTCAAGTCTTATTCACAAAATCTTTGTCTAGTCCTATGTCCTGGAGCATTTCCTTTGTTTTCTTCTAGAAGTTTCATAGTTTCACTTCTTACATTTAAGTCTTTAATCCATTTTGAGTTGAATTTTTATATGGTGAGAGATAGTGGTATAATTTCACTCTTCTCACATGAATATCCAGTTTCTCAGCATCATTAGTTGAAGAGGCTGTCCTTTCCCCAATGCATGTTTTTACACCTTTGTCAAAGATTAGTTGGCTGTAAGTATATGGATTTATTTCTGGATTTTCTATTCTGTTCCATTGCTCCAGGTGTTTGTTTTTATGCCAGTACCATGCTGTTTTGGTTACTATAGCTTTGTAGTATAACTTAAAGTCAGGTAGTGTAATGTCTCATTTTATTTATTTTTTTGCCCGGGATTTCTTTTGCTATTTGGGGTCTTTTGTTGTTCCATATGGATTTTGGGGTTGTTTTTTCTATTTCTGTGAAGAATGTCATTAGTATTTTGATGGGGATGGCATTGCATCTGTAGATTGCTTTGCGTTGTTTGGACATTTTCACCACATTAATTCTTCTAATCCATGAACATGGAATGTCTTTCCATTTTTTGGTATCCTCTTTAATTTCTTTCATCAGTGTATTTAGTTTTCATTATAGGGATTGTTCCCCTCCTTGGTTAAATTTATTACTAGGTATTTTATTTTTTTTTGGTAGTTATTGTAAATGGATTTCTTTTTCTGCTAGTTTGGTGTTGGTGTATAGAAATGCTACTGATTTTTGTATATTGATTTTATATCCTGCAATTTAACTGAATTTGTTTATCAGCTCTAAGAGTTTTTTTGGTGGAGTCTTTAGGTTATTCTGTATATAAGATCATGTCATCTGCAAACAGAGACAATTTGACTTCCTCTTTTCCAATCTGGATGGACTTTATTACTTTTTCTTACCTAAGTTCTATGGCTAGAATGTCCAGTACTCAAATAGGAGTGGTGACAGTGGGCATACTTGTCTTGTTCCTGTTCGTAGAGGAAAAGCTTTCAGCTCTTTCTACTATTCAGGATGATGTTAGCTGTGGGTTTGTCATATATGACTTTTATTGTGTTGAGATACTTTTCTTCTATACCTAATTTGTTGAGTGTTTTTATCATGAAGCATCATTGAATTTTATCAAATGCTTTTTCTGCATCTATTGAGATGATCATACGGTTTTCTTCTTTCATTTTGGTAATGTGGTGTATCACATTTACGGATTTGCAAATACACATTTTAAGTGTGCAATTCAATGAGTTTTGGCTCATGTAACTACCACTACAACAAAGATAGAGAACATTTCCATCATCCCAGAAGGTTTTCTCATTTATTAAATACTAATTTTCTGCCAGCTACCTTGCTAAGTGATTGATTTGCATTATTTCTTTTAATACTATCAAACAGGCTGTTATGGGCTGAATTGTGTCCCCCCCACACCCCAATTCATATGTTGAAACCCTAACCCCCATAAATTCAGCATGTGACTATTTGGAGATAGGGCCTTTAAAGAGGTGATTAAGTTAAATTGAGGGCTTTAGGGTGGGCCCTAATCCAGCCCAACTGGTGTCTTTATAAGAGGAAATTAGGACACACAGATTTAGCAGGGATATGCACATGTAGAGGAAAGATCATGTGAGTACGTATCGAGAGGGTGGGCATCTACAAGCCAAGGAGAGAGGCCTTAAAAGAAACCAACTGAGAAGATACCTTGATCTTGGACTTCTGGCCTCCAGAACCGTGAAAAAAATTTCTGTTGTTTAAGCCACCCCATCTGTGTAGTGTTTGTTATGGCAGCCCAAGCAGACTAAGATACAGAGATTAGCTTTCCTTTTTAACAGTGAAAAACAAAAACAGGGCTTAGGGATGGCATAGATTTTGCCCACAGTCACCCAGCTACTTAGTGTTAGGGCAGCGGTTGGATCCAGGATGTGTCTGGTTCCAAGTCCATGCTCTTAACCACTGCACTCACTGACTCCCCAAATACCCAAACAACTGTGACTATGGCTAGTCCCACTTCCAGCCCTACTCCGCCCTCCCTCCAGTCGCTCTCTTACATTTTCAGGCACTTGGCTGTGATCAGTGCTGGGTTATAAGCTTCACTGAGGGCAGAGTGCATATTTTTACTCTGACGCTCCACCTTGATTTCAGGTACAGTGATCTGCGCTTAGCAGCAAGTCAATACAGGCTTGTTAAATACATGAAACAAAGTCGTATAATTTTGTCCTCTTTTTTTTTAAGCTCTTTATAAATCTGCTACATAAGTTTCCCTTTCCTCCAACAATATTGGGGGCATAATAACTACTCATTTCATGTCTTTGTAGTTCTACAGCTCTACAAATGCTACAGAAATGATCCTGAAGATGAATGCATTATCTTAAGCCTCACTTGGAATAATAAAATAATAATCAGAGCCTCCACTGAGTATGTACTAGGTACCCGGTTTTGCATAGTAATTTATTTACCTTATCCCTTTTTAGTGGTCAAAAGCCTAGCTCTAAAATCAGAAGGTCCAACTTCAAATCCCACCTCTACTTCTTATTAGCTTGGGGTCCTTAAGCAAATTTTACTTCTCTATTCTTTTGTTTCTTTATCTGTGAAAAGGTAATAGTAATAGTACCATGTAATCGAGTTATTGTAAGAATGAAATGATTTTAGAGATTAGATAAGTGTGCGGCACACAGAAGGC
>NW_007741413.1:4462-5741 GCF_000696425.1 Galeopterus variegatus | reverse complement strand
TTTAGGTTAGACAGGATGATTTTCTCTCATGCCACAACAGATTTTAATATAATAATCACCACTGAACACACATAATAATAGCGCTACACTAATTGCAAAATAACACTGGTAACAAATAGAGTTATTACCCCTGGAAGCCTCATTCTAAAGTACACATGGAGGTAAGGAGGCCTAAATGGCAGACCGTTAGTTCAGAATGCACACCACTGACATTAGGGCCCAGCAAAGGAATAGGTGATACTAAATATTTTGTGGATGATTACTAAGGGTGAATATTTAGGTAAGAAATAACCGGAGTCATTTGAAACCTCCATTTTAGTGAGATGAGGCGAGCTTCCCAGAAGAGTAGTTTTTCAAGAATTACTTAAATGTTAAAAGGGGGAAGACACGCAGGAAATTTTCTGCAATTTCTTAGTGCAAATAGCCTGTCTACTCTGACAATACAGATCACCCTTGAAGTGGCATCATACGTTATTAAAACACCCTAACACATTGTTTCTGACTGCATAATAAGTAACTTTGGGGAGCCAGAAGTCAATTATGGATCTCATCTATATAGAATTGTACTACTGACCATGTTGGCTAAGTTAACAGATTAGTTCAGAATTGGAAAAATTAGTAAAATAACATTTCCTTCTGAATTGAGCAGTCATGTGACATAGGTTAAGAAGCCACAGATTTGTTTTCTATATTATGAACACAGCCTGAATTAATTAGCCAGTATTCGTTTAATGAATAGTTAAAATTGAAATGGCTGAAAAGCTGTACAAGTACTTACCACCTCAGTACACACACTATTCAGTCAGCTATAGGTCCACTTTAGCCACAAAGAAGAATGTCCTGAATCCTTTTTGAAAATCATGTAATATTGGCGGCAACACATTAAAGAGTCTCAAAACTCCTGGTAAGGGTGTTCAGTTGGCACTTGCATTAATTAGTCTGTTTCTGCTGCTTATAACAAAATACCTGGGATTGGGTAATTTGTAAGAAAACAAAATTTATTGCTTACAGTTTCGGAGGCTGGGAAGCCCAAAGTCCAGGGAACGCATCTGGTGAGGGTCTTCTTTGGTGCTGACACAGGATATCACACTGCAAGAAAGGCAGGAGCAGAGAGAGAGCGAAAGAGCAGAGACAGTTCCTCATGCCCTGTCCTTCTAAAGCCCTCAGAACCACGCCCCTGACCACCATTTTTAATCCATTCACCAGGGCATGGTCCTGCAGTCCAATCACCTCTTCAAGGCTCCACCTTTCAATTACCATAATAGGATTTCCCACCCTC
>NW_007741413.1:1723-3928 GCF_000696425.1 Galeopterus variegatus | reverse complement strand
AAACTTGGGGGGCACAATTCAAGCTTCAGTGAGTTTTGGGGGGACATAATTCAATCCACTACAACACTGATGGAAGTATTAGGGGCTCCTGGTTAAGTGAGATAAGCACTTTGAAGTAAAAATGGCTCCAGGTTTAGGCAATATCTTTTGGCATCCCTCATTTCCTTGTCTGTTAAATAAACTTCAGGTTATGATCTATAATCCTCTATGATAGAGGTTCCCAAACTTTCTTACACATTAGAATCATCTGAAGAGCATCTAAAACTCCTAATGATCAGGTCACACCCCATACCAATTAATCAGACTGTCTGGGGGTGGGAGCCAGGCATCAATTTTTCTTTTTTTGCAGCTGGCTAGAAAGGGGATATGAATCCTTGACCTTGGTGTTACCAACACTATGCTGAGCTAACAGGCCAGCCCTGCATCAGTATTTTTAAAGGGATCCCTAGATTATTTATTGCTTAGCAAAGTTTGGGAGCCACTGTCAGTGTCTGGTAGGCTTTCCCTGACAAGATGCTTTGAAAAAGAATTTCAGAAACACCAACTTTGGTAAAATTTGAGAAACACCAGTTATGGAATGAAATGGATTTAGCAAACCACTTGGTGGCAGTAAACTCCCTATTAACCACAGTACAACTCTGAACTGCTGGGCAGGATTCCTAATTTCTGTTCCTTTGTGGGAGTCTTTTTTTTTTTTATTCTTTATTTTTTTGGTCCCCAAACAATGTCTGTCTCAAATGGGAAAAGGTATGGTTCTCTTCTTCTTTTTATTTCTGACAGACTCAATTATGCGTAAAGATTAGACATTATGACCTCTTGTAAAAAACTGAATTTTTTGTTAAATTGTTAAAAGTCTGACCTACAGACTCTTATTTGGAGCACCTATTTTTCTATGGTTCTATCATCCAATCTGAATATAATGCTTACATACAGAGAGAAGAAAATTGGGTTATATTCCATGCAGTCCCTTGTATATTCAAAATGTCATATAACTTGCAAAAACTATTAGTCTATAGAAATGTCTTTTAATTTTCTCCACAAAATTCGTCACAATATCATCTGTTATCCATTTAAGGGAAGAGGAATGTACCTAAAAATGTAACTTAATAATAATTATGAGTAACGATTAGACATTTGCATATTTGGAACTGAGAAATGTGTTTGGTGGATGAAAAAACCACGATAGGCTAGTTAATTACAACGTAAGTAGATTTAGTGCTTATTCTAGTCCTGGTGAAAATGACAGCCATGTGAGTTTTTAGAACACTCAATTCTAGTCCAAGATTTGTCACCAAGTGGTTGTGCAAGCTTGAGCAGGCCACTTAAACTCCCTGAGCCACAATTCCTCATCTGGAAATGTTTAGGTTGGGCAGAAAGATCCTAGGGCTTGTTTTCTTCCCTTTAAAATTTCTTAGAAAAATTACATAAAGTGCTAAGTTTTCCAAGTGCACCCCTGGGAAATATAGTGGAAATATAGCATCTAGTTTAGGAGGGGTTCTTCTGAACAGACTTTATACACAAGCCATAATAAGAACTTTCTGGAGGATAAAAATTCATATTATGCAGTGGTGATGAAGGAAACTTTTTTCAGCTCAAAAATCAGAAAGGAAATCAGTTATTTCTCACTCACCAGTATAATCAATCTGCAATATCAGATTTGGGCCATTGCTGCACCTGTGAAGCAGCCTGCGCGCCCATCCTACATAGGGGGATTAGAAAAGCTTTGGTTGCCTTAGGGCATTTTACTCTCTCCTGCTGAAAATGGAGGAATAAAATTATTCAAAAGTTCTGACTCTGTATGGATAAAGAAGAGCAGTAATGGAGATGACTCACAGAAGAAGCCTCACAGACGGTCTGGCAGAGAGTAGTTACTCAGTAATTTGAATTTCAGCCTTCTCTTCATTTGCTGTTTTGAAATACCTGGTATTCTCCAGCTGTTTGAGGCACGTGCTTCTGAACCCCAGCAGGCAGTTGCTTGCCACACAATGGGGGTGTTTCTGCATATGCAAAGCCAGTTGTGTTAAGAGTGACTTGACTTTGGCAACATATGTGAAGTTAGTCTCCAGTCTAAATCATTTTGAAATGTATGCAAATATTTATGCTAAACCATTCCATGATTTAATGGAAAGCATTAAAAACAACGCTATTCACTGTCTTTTTGATTATAGCCAGTCTAACTGGGGTGAGGTGGTATCTCAATGTAGT
>NW_007741413.1:0-683 GCF_000696425.1 Galeopterus variegatus | reverse complement strand
TTAAATTGATCCCTAGGTATTTCATTTTTTTGTGTGACAATTGTAAATGGGCTTACTTTATTTCTCTTTTTGTTAGTTCATTATTTGAGTATATAAATGCAACTGACTTTGGGGCATTTATTTTGTATCCTGCAATGGTACTGAAGTTATTAACCAGTTCTAGGAGTTTTTTTCTAGAGTCTTTAGGTTTTTCTATATATAGTATCATGTCATCTGCAAATAGAGACAGTTTGACTTCATGTTTTCCAATCTGGATTCCCTTTGTTTCTTTCTCTTGCCTGATTGCTCTGGCTAGTACCTCTGGTACTATGTTAAATAGAAGTGGTGAGAATGCGAATCCTTGTCTTGTTCCTGTTCTTAAGGGAAAGGCCCTCAGTTTTTCCCCATTCAGAATGATACTAGCAGTGAATAACAAATGCTGGCAAGGGTGTGGAGAGAAAGGAATGCTCCTGCACTCTTGGTGGGACTGTAAATTAGTACAACCACTATGGAAAACAGTATGTCATTTCTCAAACAACTATGGATAGATCTTCCATATGATCCAGCAATCCCACTTCTGGGTATATACCCAGAGGAATGAAAATCATCATGTTGATGGGGTATATACCCAGAGGAATGGAATTCTCATGTTCATCGCAGCTCTGTTTACAATAGCCAAGACATGGAACCAACCTAAATGTCCA
>NW_007741412.1:0-25457 GCF_000696425.1 Galeopterus variegatus | reverse complement strand
ACATCCTGATTTCAAAACTTACTGCAAATCTATAGTGAACAAAATAGGGTGATGCTGGTACCAGGATAGAGATATAGACCAATGAAATAGAATTGTGAGTCAAAAAATATAGCCATAAAATTATGGCTAATTGATTTTTGACAAGGATCCCAAGTTCATTCAATGGAGAAATAACAATATCTGCAACAAATGGTGCTGGTACAACTGGATTTTCACATGGACATGAATAAACTTAGATCCCTACCTCTTACCACATACGAAAGTTAATTTAAAATATATCAATGACCCAAACGTAAGAGTTGGAACCATAAAATTCTTAAAATAAAACATAATGGAAGGTCTTTATGGCCTTGAGTGTGGTAGTGGATTCTTAGATATGACATTGGAAGCATGAACAACAAAATAAAAAGTAGTTAAATTGTACTCTATCAAAATTTAAAAAGTTTATGCATCAGTGGATGTTGTGGTGTTGGAAGTGTTCAGTGCCTTCACTGTGGTGGTGGATAAACAAACCACACAGGTGAAGAAAATTATATAGAAATTAAGAAACACAGATAAATAAAAATACAGCTGGGAAAATATGAATAAAATAGGTGGACTGTATTAACATCAGTATCCTGGTTATGATATTATAGTGTAGTTTTACCTTTGAGAGAATTTGGGCAAAGTGTATAAGAAATCTCTGTTTATTTCTCACAACTGCATGCATATCTACAATGATCACAATATAAATAAAGCCAGTAAGTAAATAAACATCTACTTTTCTGAAGATACAATTTAGAAAATAAGAAAAGACACAGAATTGGAGAAGATATTCTCAATACATATATCTGAGGTAAATCGTTTATTTGAAATAGAAGATTTGTATCCAGAACATAAAAGGCCTTTTATGATTCAGTAAAAAAGAGATAACTACCCAATTAAAAATCATCAAAAGACTTCAACAGATATCACATAAAAGATGTATGAATGGCCAATATGCACATAAAAAGTTTGGCACCATGATTAGTCATCTGAGAAATACAAATAATGTTAAATATTCTATTACCTATCAGTTACAGTACTACCAGAGAAATGGAATGTATGCTATGCCCATGTAAAGACTTGTACTTTATTTTTTTTAAAAGATAGTTTATTACACATATATGTGGGGTACAATGTTGGTTTTCCATAGTTGTGTACAGTGTGTGATGGTTAGATCAGGATAGTTAGCTTTTTCATCATTACAGTTCATAATCATTCTTGTGTCCATTAACCAATTTCTCATTAACCCCCTCCCTCTCCCCCTTCCCTTTTTCCCACCTCTAGTAATTACATTTCTTTTCTCTCTTTCTAAAAGTTCAATGTATTACTGTGATTGTTGTTTCTTTCTCTCTCACTGTCTCTCTATTTTTTATTTGTTTATTTATGGATTTGGCTTCTGCTTATGAGTGACAACAAGCAGTATTTATCTTTCTGTTCCTGGGTTGTTTCACTCAGGATAATTTTCTCCAGGCTCACCCATGTTCTTGCAAATGGCAGAATTTCATTCTTTTTTCTTTATGGCTGAGTAGTATTCCATTGTGTATGTATACCATATTTCCCTTACCTAGTCATCACCAATGGACATTTAGGTTGTTCCCATTGCCTGGTTATTGTAAATAGAGCTGTGATAAACATGGGAATGCAGGTATCCCTTTGACATGATGACTTCCAGTCCTCTGGAAATATTCCCAGTAAAGAGATTGCTGGATCATATGGTAGTTCTGTGGGTATTTGTTTGAAAAATCTTTATATTGTTCTCCATAATGGCTGTACTAATTTACAGTCCCATCAACCATGCAGAAGTGTTGCCCTTTCTCCACATCCTTGTCAGCATTTGTTATTCTCTGTCTTTTTTATAATAGCCAGTCTGACTGGGGCGAGATGATATCTCAGAGTGGTTTTGATTTCCATTTCCCTGATGATTAGTGATGAACATTTTTTCAAATACCTGTTGGCCATATGTATGCCTTCCTTTAAGAAATGTCTACTCAGCTCCTTTGCCCATTTTTAAATTGGGTTACTATTTTTTTTTTTGCTGTAAAGTTGTTTGAGCTCTTGTATATTCTGGATATTAATCCCTTGTCAGATGTGTAGTTTGCAAATATTTTCTCCTATTCTGTAGGTCATCTTTGCATTCTGCTGATTGTTTCCTTTTCTTTTTTTTCCCTTATTTTTAGTTTGTTATAATCCCATCTGTTAATTTTTTTCTTTTGTTATCTGTGCTTTGGGGGTTTTATTCATAAAGTCTTTGCCCAGTCCTACATCCTGGAGTGTTTCCCCTATGTTTTCTTCTAGGAGCTTTAAATTTTCAGGCCTTATATTTAAGTCTTTAATCCATTTTGAGTTGATTTTGGTATATGGTGAGAGGTACAGATCAAGTTTCATTCTTCTACATATAGGTATCCAGTTTTCCCAGCACCATCTATTGAAGAGATTCTTTTTCCTATTGTATTCTTGGTGCCCTTCTTGAAGATCAGTTTGCTGTAAATACGTGGGTTGATTTGTGGGTTCCCTATTCTGTTCCATTGGTCTGGGTGTCTGTTTTTATGCCAGTACCATGCTGTTTTGGTTACTATAGCTTTGTAGTATAATTTGAAATTGGGTAGTGGTATGCCTCTGGGTTTACTTTTTTCACTCATGATTGCTTTGGCTATTTGAAGTCTTTTGTTGTTCCATGTGAAAGTTGTACTGTTTTTCTATTTCTGTGAGGAATGTCATTGGTATTTCGATGGGGATTGCATTGAATCCATAGATGGCTTTGGGTAGTATGGACATTTTCACTATGTTGATTTTTCCAATCCATGAGCAAGGAATGTCTTTCCATCTTTTGGTGTCCTCTTTAATTTCTTTCAGCAGTGATTTATTGTTCTTTTCTTTAACAACTTAAGTTTTAATAGACAGATGCTGGAAACAATTCAACCGTCCGTCAACAGATGAATGGATAAACAAATTGTGATATATCTGTACAATAGAATACTACTTAGCAGTAACAAGAAACAAACAACATGAATGAATCTCACAGACATGCTGAGTGAAAGAAGCCAGATACAGAGAGTATATACTATATGATTTCATTTATATCAGTGTCTAAAAAAACCAAATCTAAACTTTAATGGTAGAATGGAGTCCACTGGTTGCTTGGGACTGGATAGGGGATGGATTGATTTGGAAAAGGCATAAGGAGATCTGTTAGGGGTAAGGGAACTGTTTTACATTTTGATTTTGGTGGTGGTTACACAGATGTGTCAAAACTCATTAAACTATATTCTTCTAAGTGCATTTTATTTTATAAATTATGCCTTAATAATGCCAATTAAAAATTAAAAATAACCATTTCAGGAATAAAAATTAAATGTTTAATTTTCCATGTCATCATGGGGGGAAAGAAAAAATAAATAAAACCAAGTCACTTCAATAGATGGCAGAAAAATAAACCAGTATTGCAAGAATTCAGCTTGAATTTGAATAGACCTGCTCAAATTCTGTGTCTATGACTTCCTTACTTGGATACATTATTTAACACATCCAACTCAGTTTCATTATCTGCTTTTATAGATTTAGTGTTACACCAACCCCAAAGTGTTGACTTAAAGATTAAATGAACATAAAATGCTTAACACTGGGTATAATGTAAATAAAACATTCAATAAATCCTAAACATTTTTATCAGTATTATAAAATTGAGAACAATATTTCTTAAGTCTCCTTTTAATTCTCTCCTAGTACCACACTAATATTCTTCTCAGCACTTCACTCAGTTTGTCACTCTGCATTTGTTTGCACGTTAATTTGCTTGATTTCTCTGTCACTCACTGGAAAGTGCCTGCTTTGTCCACCATTGTGCCCGGCACTAGCACAACTAGCCATGGTAGGTGCTCATTGTCCCTTTGTTGACTGGCTCAGTGGATGCTCCAGGAGCACAGAGAAAGGAATGTGTATGCCTCCTCTCTCTGGGGAATGTCCCTTTGCAGTCTCTCTCACGCCTTCTTACTGTGGAATGAAAGACCTTTCCCTTAGAAAGGAATTTTGGGTTTTGGGGAGCACAAGCCTTGTGGATTTCTGGGAGATTAAGAAGACTTTTCTTGCAGTCTTGAGTCTAGGCTGTGTGTCCAGAAGATCCTTGATGTGGAGGGCAGGCAGGGCCGCCTGGCACAGTGGAGAGAGTTTGAGAATATTATTGGATTTTGCAGACATTCCTTCAGGTGTCAGTCTCCTTCCTTCCCCAATACTGCTTAACCTCTTCTTTGCACAGCACATGTTTTTGATGAAATCTCTCCTCATTCTTTCTTTGAACATTCATATCATTTATCCCTGTTAAGAACGTGTAAATGTGACATGTGGAGGCCTTATAAGTTTGGAACACTCTGTATAATCACCTACTTTTGTTTTATTGGCAGAGAAACTGTCTGGCGAAGGTTATAGATGGCCTCACATCCTACAGCTAATTATGGACAGAGCCAGGGCAAGACCCCAGATCCTTGAATCATCACTTCCTGCCTTTTTAAAAAAATATCAGAACTGTGAAGGTTGTATGCTCTGGGATAGGTCCAAATTCAATATTGTTATCTCCCAATATTTATATTATCCACAGTGCTTAGCCTATAGATGTTACGTGCCTAAAGATGCTTTCTAAATATTGATGAGTGCATATGAAAATGAAGACCCCATTTTGCCCCTACTGGCAAATGCTCTTTGGGATTTTTTTGATTTGCTTTTTAAGTTTAGCCCACTCCCAAAACATTCTCTGTTTCTCTGATAAGTAAATTTTGTTTTAAAAGGACTTAATGTTTAGTTGAATTTTGTCTCTCTTCCAAAAGGAACAGCAGTAGTTACACACGAGATGTGTGACCTAATTATTACTTTATCTTCCCCTGAATTCATAACACCCACCTAGCAGCAGCCTTGGCTCTCACTGAACCTAATGTGATTGCAGAGAATTAGCTTTTATTACGCTTGGACCAAACAGAACAGGTTTGAAAGGGTAATTGAAGACTGTGGAAAACAGAACTGTGTATTTTTTCCCTCCCCTCCAGAGATTATCAAATAAAATGGATTTTTGCTCTGCACAATAACTGGGAATTGGCAAGCCGGCAGCCTCTGTCACTGCTGTCCTCTCAGCCTGGTGTCCGATGGTCCAGATCTGAAAGAGCAATAATTAAGATCCTCAGGAAGAGGCAGGTGGGGGTAACAGTGGAATTAGGGAGTGCTGTAATTCGGGAGGCCATCAAAATAAATGGTGGTTTTATTTAAATGTGCCAAATCAACCTAACAAGCTGTTTCTCAATTTCAGCAGCATTTGAAATTTTATCTTCTTAACTCCATCCAAGGAATTGCACTCTGCCATTGGAATGAAATATTAGCAATAGAAGGACCATTCTAGTTAGTCTCCATTCAACCCCAAACTTTAATAGAAATAACCTGTCGGCTTTGATTGAGTGTGATGTCACTATAGAAGCCCTGAATTTAAACTGGGGGATAAAGAAAATTGTATAGTGTGTGAAGCCAGTTTGACTAAAATGGAAATTTTACTTTAGTCCCATCTGGCTGTCAAAAGGCCACTTCTAATACTTTCACAAAGCGATTTACCTTCACAGCAAAAAAAAAAAAAAAAAAAAAAAAAAAAACTGAAAATGCAAAAGAATCTCAAATGAAACCAAACCAAAACAAACTGCATCTCCTTTGCAGAGTTTGGATTCCTGTTCTTTGTAGAAGGGCCAGGAGTGAGTGCAAATCCCCAAACATTCCTGTGAGGCACAGCTCCCTCCATTGTTAAGCACATCCAGTTTTCTTGGATTTTAAATGTTTTAAAAGAAGAAAAAAGCATCCCCAAACAGAAACTTCTAAATCATCCGTCAGACAGCTGAATTAAAATGCATTTCAGCCTTGCATGACTTTGAGAGAAGAGAATATGGTATTTGCCATGGGCGTTTAGCACAAGTGTCCAAGGACATCGGTCCTCTGGAGTCTTATGGGCCATATCCCAGATCTGCTGGTGATTCCAAGGGTCCATTTCACATCCAGGGCTGGAAATATTGCCACATGTTCCTTGGGGGGAAATTTGCTAAAATTGATTCTGTAGAACTTAGAGGAAAGTGCCACTTTGGTGACAGTCACATATGAATATGCATGAATGTTGGGTCTCTGATGTGTGTGCTGTGGAACCTGAGGCTCTGAGTGTGAGGAATGAGCTGTTCTGATTGTGCCTCAGAAGGCTTTTTCTAAAAGATATTTGCTCCATTGTCTATCCAAACACTCTGATATTCTACTCCATTGTCCATTAAAAATCCATGCAGAAATATGATGAAGAATTAGATGTGGGATGAGAGACGTACTTCAGAAATAGGCCCTGTTTTCCTCTTAAAAATAATGTTTTCCCAGATTAGCAAGAAAATCAGAGAAAACACATTCCTTTGTTTTGGAGAGGAAAAGCAAGGCCATGAATTCCACATGGACAATCTCTTTTAAGAAATCAGCTTGGTCAGTAAAAGAAAGCAAAGGCTAGATATGTAGTTGCCGTGCAGTGATCAGACACACACACACACACACACACACACACACCCCACTTGGTCATCTGTTGTATTAGTCCATTTCCGTTGCTTACAACAAAATACATGGAACTGGGTATTATATAAAGAAAATGAAATTTATTGCTTACAGTTTCTGAGGCTGGGAAATCTGAAGTCCAGGGAACACATCTGGTGAGATCCTTGGTGGTGGCCACAGTGATGGCAGAGAGAGCAGATAGAAAGACAGGGTCTCCTATTCTTTTAAAGCCCTCAGAAGCACACCCCAACCACCATTTTTTTCTTTTTTCAATTTATTTTTTATTAGCATATTCATTGTTACAAATCATACTTATTCTTTATGCACTTTATCCAATCCCCCCTCTCTCTCCCCCTCCCCCCTCTAATAACAATAGATTTGTTCTCTCCATCTGATAGATTAACTGTTCCTTTGTTGGTTTGTTGCCTAGATGGTCTGTCCAGTACTGAGACAGGTGTGATCAAGTCCTCCCCTATTATCATAAATCAGATGCTGCTTCCATTACTATGGAGTGTGTTTTGGGGAGAGAGAGGACCTATTCTTCTTTCTTTTAATATTTTTTGGTCTCTGCTGGTGTCTCTCCTTGTGTCGATGCAGTTGAGAGTCTGGTGTGCCATCTGCATGGTGGCTGACTGCTGTTATAGTGACTAGCCACTTTTGCAGCATCCATGGCAATTGCAGTTGCTATGGGCTAGCAGCATGGAAATGATGCTTTTGGTGTTCTCTTTACCTGGTTATGGCTGAGTTCAGCTTCCCCTGGCCTCACGCCTTAGGACCCCAGTGGAGCCCCAGGGTGGTGGCAGCAGCCTGCCTAGTTGTGGCTGGGTCCAGCTTCCCCCAGCTTCATGCCTTTCTAAGATGTTGTTGTGGAGCAGTTGAGGGGGAGGGGGGAGGGTAAGAGGGAGGGAAATAGAGTGGGAAGAGGAGGAAGGAGGGAGGGCATGATCAAGGCCCATGGCACCCACCTCATTCCAGTAGGGGAGACCAGGGGGCTTTCAGCAGTGGCTCGGTCACTGCTAGGCTGGATGCAGATGTCAGGGGAGTGTGGCTGAAGTGCTAAGCCACCCACCAGTCCAGCTTGGGAGCCCAGGGCACTACCAGCTGCAGCTTAGTGGTTGTTGCTGGGCTGGTTGCGGATGTCAGGGGAGTGGCTGAGGTCCTTGGCCCTCCCCACTGCCCTGGCTTGGGAGCCCAGGGAGCTTCTGGTCCTTCTAGGTTTTATAGGTATTCTTTGGTGGTGTTGGACCTTTACTAGTTAATATAAAACTTTGTCTCTCATCTGTGGGTATTTTGTTTTTCTTTCAGTTCTGTGTTGGATTATTCTCTGTTCCCACCACTTAAACTCTGCACTGGAACTAATTTATTGTCCTTTGCTTACTTCTAAAATGAAGAAACTTCCTGTGGGGACCAGTACTTGAGCCTTATAGTTGAGCTAAATTCCTTCATTGCTGCTGATTCCCTGGGGAAGGCTTTCTATGCAGCTCAGGTCTTAATGGTTGACCTTTTAAGCACTTCTGGGTCTCATGAGGTCTGGTGTACCTGGGTTGTGTGGAAACTCTGGTCTGGGCCTGAGTCTTTTCAACAAACAGCTCCCCCTGCAGTTTTATATTCTTGACCAGTCTCCACTGAGTGGGCCTGTGCTGATTGGGGGGCAGATCAGCTGTCCTTGCTATGCCCCAGTGTTCTCCCAGTGGGCTCGTCTCCCCTACCCCCTACACTCCAAACACTTCCCATGGGATGGGCCATATGCCAGTCCCTTGTGGTGACTCACCAGCCTCTGAGTGGCTCCTTTTTTCAGTTGTCTGTGGCTCCTCACTTCTATGTGGGTCAACAGGAAACCTATTACTGGTCTTGTTGGCCTTGACACCACCAAAGCCCTCTTCTCCCTTGCTGCCTCCAAGCAACTTCATAGGAAGGGCACAGCTGCGGCTTTTGCCAGTTCATGCTCTATGCACTCACCAGGGCCAGGCTTTGAAATTCTAAATGGTAGGAGCGATCCTTTCTTTCTCTTATCATAGCTTCTCCTGCCCTCATGAACTCCATAGGACTCTTATCCTCTTCCCCTGAGCTCTAGCGGCCCCAGTTTGGCTATCATTGCTTTTTAATAGTTGTAAATTGATTGATTTGTGGGAGAGAGTGACACTGGGGACCGTCTATTCTGCCATCTTGACCAAGGCCCCCCACTACCATTTTTAATCCATTCACTACTGCACAGTCCTACAATCCAATCACCTCTTCAAGGCTCCACCTTTCAATTAACATAATAGGATTTCCCACCCTCTTAACAGTGGGGGCTATGTTTCTAATATATAAAACTTGGGGGACACAATTCAAGCTTTAATGAGTTTTGGGGGGACATAATTCAATTCTGTATTAGTCTGTTTCTGTTGTTTATAACAGAATACCCGAAACTTAGTAATTTATAAGGAAATGAAATTTATTTCATACAGTTTGGAGTCTGAAAAGTCCAAGGTCCAGGGAACACTTCTGGTGAGGGCCTTCTACAGTGACACAGGATGTCACATGGTGAGAATGGACTGAGCAAGAGAGAACTAACCTGTTCACTTGCTCTCTTTTTAAAGCTGTCAGATCCGTGCCCATTACTGTCTATTAAATCGTCAACACATTACTCCATGAATGCATCGATCTGTTCACGATGGCACAGTGCTTGGATCCAATCACTTTTCAAAGGGCTTACCTTTCAAATACCATAATTATATTTCCCACCCTCTTAACACTCTTACAATTGGGATCAATCTTCAGTGAGTTTTAAGGGACATTCAATACACAGCATCATCTTTACCTCTTTTTACCTTTCAAAGCAACACATAGACCATGAAAAACAATACACAGAATTACTGGAGGATTTGTCTCTCAAACCTCAGGTCTAGACATTAACTCAGTGTATCCCTATCAAAATAGAGAGATAGATGATAGATAGATAAATAGATAGATAGATAGACTAAGTTGAAAGCCAGTATTATTATATATCCATCTTGTAGGTGAGAAAACAGATGCTCTGATGCTTAGGAAGGTAAACAATTTGTCCAAGATCAACCAGCTGACAAGTGGTGGAGCTGAAATTTGACCCTGGTGTCTATTATTCCATACTGCATTCCATTGGTCTATGACAGCACTGCTCTCTTTCCCTTGGCGTTCTCCTTCCAGTAGGTTCTCTGCCATTCTCCCATTGAGTGCCCCCTAGTAGCCAAGAGTTCTGCCTTGTTACGATCAGCCCACTATTTCAATTTTTAGGATATTCCCTCATTGTTTCTCACTACGCTATCAAAACATGCATTCTCAAAGCCCCATTCTTACAAGGGCATGCTCCCCAATTTTCTATGTTAGACATAAATTTTGTATTAGCATATCTGAGTAAAAGTTCTAAGGGCTGATGACAATATACTGTATCACAACTATTTCCTAAATTCATTTTCCAAAACACTCCTGTAATTACACAGTTAAGCTACAGCTGTTGATTTCTCCACTTCTCCCTACTTCATTAGCTCTTAAGATAAAGTTCATATTTCTGACTAATAGTTTCCTGAAAGCATATGTTCTCCTTGGCCTTCTGTACCCCCACTCTCTGTTCTGTCCAAGCTACTTCACCACACCTTGTGTGTGTCCTGTACTGTCCATGAAACACTGCACATATACACTCAACCTTCTCAAAAGATATTAGCTATCCAAAACAATTCACGGAATGGAATATTATTCGCTTCAAAAAAGGAGGAAATTCCATCATTTGCAACAATGTGGATGAACCTGGAGTATATTAAGCAAAGTGAAATAAAACAGGCACAGAATAAAAAATACTACATGATCTCACATATATGTGAATCTAAAATAGCTAACCTCATAGAAGCAGAGAGTAGAAGGGTGATTACCAGAGACTGGGGTGAACGGGAAATGGGGAGTTGTTCAATGGACATAATGTTTCTGTTATGCAAGATGAGTAAGTTCTAGAGATCTGCCACACAGCACAGTGCTGATAGCCAGCAATAATGTAGTCTGCACCACAACATTTGTTGAGGGTAGATCTTGTTAAATGTTCTTATCATAAAACAAAGAAACAAAAATTTCACATATGTTCTTTCATCTAATTCTTACAAAACCTAATGTGAGAAGCTTAAGAATACATATAAGAATGTCAAGAATACATGTAAGCATGTCTTATATGTTACATATAAGAATATCAAGAATATAAGAGGTTGCTGAAAGGTGAATTCATCATGAAGAGTAAGCTTCAGGGCTCTTTGCTTGTGCATATGACTGCTGGGAACTGCTGGGAATTGCAGCAGTGTCCCGCCTTAAAGAGGAAGCCAAGTTGTCATCAGAGAGTATTTCCATGTGAGCACTTCTCGTGTTTCAGAGAAAAAAGGGTGAGACATCCAAAGCTCTAGTGATTTATTGTGATTTCCTTTTTCATTCTTACGAAAAAATCACATTTAGACTTCCTTTTGTATTTGTATTCTCTTTACTTTAAGATGGAGCACCAAAATAGTAGAAGCCTTAAGCTCACAAAACCTGGTTCCAATCCGGAGTTATTGAACTTGCCCCAAACAATAGAAGAAATGGCTTTGAACAGTTCCTGCAATTCCAGGCCCTGGGATCCTTTCTGAGTATGAGATATTGCAGATGCCTCTGCAAAGGGCCAGGTGAACAGCAGTCCCCTCCTCCGGAAGTCTTCCTAAGGCCAAAACAGTCTCTCTCCCCGTTCCTTTGGATCACACACAGCATTTTTGAGGCCTTTGATTTTTTTTTTTTTAACAGCAACCGTATAGCAAACTCTTTTGCTACTTTTTCCTTCAGTCTTTGTCTCATTTCTCCACTTAACCTTGAAGATATCCTGGGTCGAGGAATGTGCCCTGTCCGTCTTCACCTTTCTGAAAACAGTTGCCATGACAAGAACTTAGTGAACAGCAGTGAAGCCTCTCAGAGCATGGAAAACCATTCTTGTACCTCCAGGTACCCTTCTGGGATTTTCATAAGCCTTTAATTTTAGAATTGTAAGTAGAGTTTAGCATCTAAGACAAGAGAGAGAACCTAAAGACCCCTTCTACCCCAAGATGGTAGAGGGCAGAATCATCTGTTTGTGGCTTTGCTGCCAGTGCTCACCTCCAAGCAGAAGTTGCTCCCAATTCCCACTCTTCATTCATTCATTCAATCATTCCTTCAGCAAGTATGTTCCAAGCACTGACTTGGATTGTGGGGAAAAAAACTGAAAAAAGATTCCCTCCCTGCTCCCAAGGAACTCAGTTTAGAGAGGCCAGAATTTCCTACTATTGATAGTATGTTTCTGAAATTTAAGTGCTCTAGATTATCTTATAATGGTCCATGAAACAAGACTTATCACAGACAAATGAGCCAATTATTTTTACTTAGCAAGGTAGCCTTGCTTTATGGAATAAATTTCTTCCAGAAAATTTATCTGCAGAGTGAATCTTGCCCTTTTTTTCTGGTAACTTTTAATATAAAACCTGACACTTCTCTGATGGAAAAGTCCTTTGATTTAAGTTGAAAACTTTTAGGTTGTGCAGTATGAGTGGCAAAGGACAGAAAGGATGAAAAGGAATGTTGCGGAATCGTGAACATCTGGTTTGTGTGGTCCGAATTACAGTTCACCTACCTCGGCAGCATTTGGGGAATTTTTCTGAGTTAAGAATGTGCTTTTTCATGAGAACATTTTCCCACTCTCCTTCATCTCTAGGTTTTTATTGTTGGTGGTGTTTTGTTTTACCTCTGACTGGGAATTGCAACCCCTTCTAATGTGCTCTTTTCCTGTTTTTCTGTGGGAGTTAGAACTAGGACCACAAAATCATATAAGCAGTTGCTAGAGGTCCTGGCAGTGTGCCTAGAACAATTTAATGTACTGAAGACTTTTCATTCTTTTTAAATAACGAGTTTGAAATCTGGAAGATTAAATGCCTTTAAAATGACTGCTGGAACAATCCCCGTCAGTAGTTCCCACTGCCATGCTGCTTTTGTAGAGGAGGGAGTCCAAACCATCTAGCACTTAAATCTATGTTTCCTTTCCATCTGCCAAGGAGACAGTCATCCTTTCAAGGGCAGGCACCACGTCTTCCATTTCTTCTATGTGTTTCCCATAGAATTTTGTTGTATGCTGTACACAGAGTAAACAATTCTGTTTGTGTTGATTATTTGTTGGCAGTTATTGCCACACCTGGCATGAGTCACCTCTCACATTGACTGACATAGCTCTGAGGCTCCCACATCTCAGAGTGAGCGTCTTGAAGATGGGGCCTATTGTAATTTCCCCCTGCAGCCTGCACACTCAGGCTCAGTCCAAGCTTTTAGTGGATGCGGGGTGAATGAGTCAATCACCATTTTTCTAGATTGCCATAGCTACTTGATTTTGAAACTACTGTGTCGGTATTCACAAGCTTTGCTCTTCAGTAGGGTGTAATATGTATGGCATCTAACTTTCCTCTCTGCTCTGCCCAACCAGCTCTGATGTATCCTGAATAACAATCTCAGAAATCTTCCCTGAAAGTTTTCCTGACTCTTGAATAAATGGCATCCCCTGCTTCCTGCACTTGCACAAACCCTGGTCAAATTATTGTTATGTTGGTTCCTTTCATAATCACATCAGCTGCCCCTGGCACTGTGCTGAGAGCCTTAGCACTTAGGGAACTGTTTGGGGTCCATCAGCTCACAGTCTCTCTCCCCCACACCCTCAGTGAATCTGGAGAGAAGACCTAGTGAGTCCTTTAGAACGCTCTCCCCCACATTCCAGCTCCCATGGAATTTTCCCCTCAGCCTATGATTCCTGTGGTTCCTGGAAGGGGTATTATCATGCAATATTATCTACTTTAGCCTTTTCCTAAGTAAAAACAACAGCAGCAACAAAAATTAAAATATGCTGTCATCTAAAGTCATGTCAGGTACTTAAGTTGCACAAACTGAATTTCTCTGGCTTCAGGGAGCAAATGTTGTTAAAATAACATTGATTTTTGGAAATTCCTGGCTTGCCTCCTCCAGCTTAGTAATGAAGACCCCACTTCATCTTTGGTCCCTGTGAATTGTCTAAGAGACCTGAGGGTGGCACGTGCACCTGGGTCATGGCTCCTGCCGGTCCTATGTGTATCCCTGTCTGGTCTCTGCTGCCCCCCGCCCCCCACAGCCAGGTCTTCTGGCCCTGCCATGAAGAGAGCTGCCTCCTCACCAAGGCAGTGTCATCATGCTCCAGGTGTCGCATGGTTCTGACATCCCTGCTTACTTACCTCCCAGTCCCCAGGCCCTGCTGTCTTCCCCCAGAGTTGGGAAGCTGCTTGTTTCTGTCCCACTGTGTCATCCTTGGTCCCCTGGGCTCTAAAACAACACTGCATGTGTTCTCTGTCCCACACATGTTCTCTTGAAAAAGACCTCTTCAGTTTTTCCCATGGTCCTCCATCTCAGAACTAACACCTGTGAATGAGACTAAGCTTGTGGGACAGAGGCCAAGGGGTCCCCTCCATGACTGCGTCTGTCTCTCAGGTGCTCATGTGAATGGTCATCTTTACCTCAAGGCCTCTTTCTGTTGTTTGGCTGGCTGGACAGGGATCCAGCCCCTTGACCTTGGTGTTATAACATCATGCTCTAACCAACTGAGCTCACCAGCCAGCTCCAAGGCTTCTTTCTATTGCACAGAAGTGGGTCTGAAGGCCATGGGTGCCCAGTTCCTCTGACAGCCTGACTCTGACTATCCCATACTCAACTAACATCATTAACTCCCTCTCCAATGTTTTTCAGAGAATTTATAATCCAGTGAGCGAGACAAAATAATACCTGAATCTTACTAATTAAGATGAAATAAGGTGTTAAAAAAAGAATGAATAATTTCTCTGCTTTAAGGACTCAGTTTAAGTAGAAGGCAGGAATATGTTCTCCCCCAACTAGGGAGAGGTCTAATACACCAACTTATTAGTGAAATTTGAGTTAGAAAAGGTTTTAGAGAGTTCCTAACATCTCTTCTCATTTGAAAAGCCATTAGAAAATTGTTCTACAGTGTTCTTTTAATTAGTATTCAGGCCATCCACAGCAGCAAGAGGCAGTCCCAGAGTCATCACCCTCTGCATTATTTGCCATGAGATTCTCAAAAGCGCACAGCGCCCTAAGCTACAGCTCTGTTCAATTATGCCCTGGCCCTGATAAGGATCCATCCAGGGCCCTCAGGTGTTATTATGACTATTATGACTACCTGGGTGCTAATTTGTGACTCCTGTGGAAAGGGAAATTTTGTACAGATTTGGTAAAATGCCTTGGGAAGCCCCAATAGAAAGCATCAGAAGATTCTATTAGCAGAGAGTAAGGACTAAGAAAGATATCCTTTTGTGCTTTATGGCACATAATACTATTTTTTATGTTTTAGAACCATATAATGACTTTTCCCTCCAAGAAATCCATCACTTGTTTGATCATTTATACTCTGTTTAATGGGAGTGAAGAACCCTCTAAATGCTATAAAAATTGCTCAGTTTTAGCTGAGTCTCACCCAGAATGATTTATTTTCTTTCTTTCTTTGAGCAGACTTTTTTCCCCCCCCTCAATTGCTGGTCTGTCATGTACCTCATCGAGTATCCACAAATTTTTTTTTTTTTTTTCAAAAAGAGGAAAACTGACGGGCCGGCCCGGTGGCGCACTGCTACAGTGCGCCGCTTGGGAAGCGCGGCGGCGCTCCCGCCGAGGGTTCGGATCCCACATACAGACCGGTTCCCGCTCACTGGCTGAGCGAGGTGCAGGCGCAACACCTAGGGTTGTGATCCCGTTGCCGGTCCCGGTCTGGTACGGGTGCGACACTGAGGGTTGCGATCCGTTGCCAGACATGAAAAAAAAAAAAAAAAAGAGGAAAACTGAGAGGTATCGACTATTTCTGGG
This sequence comes from Galeopterus variegatus, assembly GCF_000696425.1. Taxonomy (NCBI): domain Eukaryota; kingdom Metazoa; phylum Chordata; class Mammalia; order Dermoptera; family Cynocephalidae; genus Galeopterus; species Galeopterus variegatus. Next base: position 10,013 of record NW_007741412.1, on the reverse strand, counting down.
CTTGGTATCATTAGGCTTGGTGTTGGACAAGATAAGGAAATGGCTCCAGGTCAGAAGGTCTGAGTTTTCAACACTGACAACTGTGAAGACCACATTCTCCTGTGAGAGCTGGCAGTTAGTACAATAAGGGAGGGAGTAAGATAGAGGCTAGACAGAGAAAAATAAATAGAAATATGCTTTCCTGGAGGCAGGACTCTGTCTCTCCTCGAGCAGGACATGTAGCTGTATTTTATATAAAATAAAGAATATTTTTTATGATTTTTAGAAATAATATAAGTACGTTGCTTAGATGCCAAGTAAAGGATATAGTTCCCCTCAAATTAATCATGACAATGTCAATTTCACTGGCACATGATGATGTCAAGAGCACTCCATGGGATCAGAGGCAGGGTTGTTGAGCTGGGCTATGTCTAGTAGGCACCATATTATAGTGGAAAATATAGAAGTTTTAAGCCAAAGAACCACCGCCATTTCTTAGCTTGGAACTGATGGCAGAAGAAATCCACCACAGGCACTCAGGGCCTATACCTTCTACCTGAGTGGAGTCAAAATGCAAATCCCTGACTGCTCTGTACCTGGGCTAGTTCTCTGGCTTATGTTTTCAGTGAGCAACCTTGTGGGATGAGGTAATGTCTCTGTCAAAGACTGTTTTAGTCCATTTTGTTTTGCTATAACAGAAATACCTGAGGCTGGGTCATTTATTAAGACCAGAGGTTTATTTCGCTTACGATTCTGGGACAGCTGCATCTGGCAAGGGTCTCAGACTGCTACTACTCATGGTGGAAAGCAGAAGGCAGCCGGCAGGTATGAGAAGATCACATGGCAAGAGGAAGCAAAAGAGAGAGAGAGGGGAGGTGCCAGCATCTTTTTAACAACCAGCTCTTGTGGGAGCTAATAGAACAAAATCTCACTCATTAATACCTGCACCTAGGGAGAGCACTAAACCATTCATGAGGGATCTGCCCCCATGACTCAATCAGTTCCCAACACTGCCACATTGGGGATCAAATTTCCACTGAGTTTTGGAGGGGACAACATATCCAACTCCATCAGAGACTCAGAGCAGGTTTGCTTACTACTTGCTATTGAAAAGTAGATTCTATAAGCCCAGTGTTCCTCAGCTGTTTCACAAACCTGTTGCATGCTCAGCATCCATCTGAGCTAAGGTGGGTCTTGGGTGTAAGGGGAAACAACGCAAATTGTTGCTTGCTGTGCTGGGAATAATGCAGCTCTTTGTCTCTGACCCAGGAGTCTTGTGTCTTGCCAGCGTCCATGAAACTGTAACAGCCTAATTTATTCACTTCTAAGTGTGCAAAATCAATTCCCAGACTGAACAATGACCTAGGACAAATTATTTAATTCATTGACTTCTTGGTGTGCTCATCTGTACAACATAGACAATAATAGTGCTGTGGAAGGATTGAACATTTAATAAGTTATTGAAAGTTAAGGGCCTGGCCCAGTTCCTGTTGCAGGGTTAAATCCTTTCCAAGGCCCCCAGGCTGTGTGGATGCTGCTGGACCATTGTTACAGCATGATCAGAACCACGCCACTTGACAAAGCATTAATATCTTCTTTTTTCCCATGTATCAGTTTCACCTTGCCATTGGACACTGCAATGGTTAATTTTAGGTGTCCACCTGACTGGATTCACTTTGATGAAGGACCGTTTCTGGGTGTTTCTATGAAGGTGTTTCCAGTGGAGATTAACATGTGAGTCAGTGGACTGAGAGAGGAAGACCTACCCTCAAAGCGGGTGGGCACCATTATAATCAGCTGGGGGCTGGTGTGGGACAAACAGGTGGAAGGAGGAGGGATCTCTTTCTGTGCTCTCTCTCTCCCTTTTGGAGCAAGGCTTTTTCTCCTCCTCCAAGTGGATATCAGACTCCAGGTTTTTCAATGGTTTGGGCTTTGATACTTGTGCCAGCAGCCTCTCAGGGGCTCTTAGGCCTTTGGCCTTGGACTTGGGGGCTGCACAGTCAGCTTCCCTGGTTCTGAGGCTTTGGGACTTGGGCTGAGCAACGTTACAGGTTCTCTGAATTTCCAGCTTGCAGAAGTCCCTGATGGGACTTCTCTGCCTCTGATCATGTGAGCCAATTCCCTAATAAGTCCCCTCTCATGTATCCTATTGGTTCTTTCTCTCTGGAGAACTCTGGCTAATGCAGACACTAAATAGCTTGAGAACAGGTCTGCTCTGCAAGTGTCTCTTGTGACCCTGACTGTGTTCAGTGCAGCACCACAAAGATCTGAACATCCAGAAAACAAGTATTTGAACTCTTCTTGATGAGTACATTGCTCTGTCCTTCAGGTGCTTTCTGCACCTTGTCCATAACAGCATTGATACAATAAAACCTGATTTACCTGCCTCATTGGTTTTCCTTGGTACACAATAACATAATCAATACATTCAAAAATTATAAATGTTGGAAATCATAAAGTCATAATAACTCACATTTATTGCATCTTCCTTGTATACCAGATATTGAATCCACATATCTCAGTGTAGCCTCCTACTAACTTTTAAAATATTCTTCTACTTATTTTATAGTTGTGGAGACCAAGGTTCAGCAAGGTTGAGTAAGTTTTCCTAAAGTCACACAGCTACTAAGTAAGATGGATAGATAAGATTTGTACCCAAGGCAATCAGACTCTAGAATTGGGCTGTCCAATGTAATAGCCACTGTCCACAAGTGGCTATTTGAGTTAAAATTAAATAAAGTAAAAAATTTAGTTCTTTTGTTGTATTTGCCATGTAACAAGTGGCTGGCGGCTACCATACTGGATAGTGCAGAATAAAATATTTCCTTCATCACATAAAGTTTTATTGGACAGCTCTAGATCCTACTCTATTTAGCTTACAATGTACAGCACCAACTTTTCTTTCACCCTCTTCTATTATCACAGTTGTGAAATATTGTAATTTTCATCAGCACACATCAATCCTGGCTCCAATCCACTCCAAGAGTATTCCGTACATTTTCCTTTGCTCATGGCCACCTCCTAACTATTTCAACTCAATCCCTTTTTGCTCTGTTTGTCAAACTGCAACCTCCTCTCTCCACACTGACCCCATCAAGTGTCAGACTCCTGGCCTGGTTTTCTATTTCCTGACATTGTTTTCTCAGATGTGATGTACTGTATTTTCATCCTAATACTGAGCCTAGCTAGACTGAAATGAACTAGCTCTGACTAAACACTGTGCAAAGTCCTGAGCATGTATTATCTCATTCATTCATCAGAAAAACAATCGAGAAGTTAGTTAATAATATTCCTATTTAATAAAGAAGAAAACCGAGAATGTGAGAAGCAGAAATTAAGGTCAAATGGTTTTTAGGGTGTCAGAGTGCTAGCAAATGACAGAATCATGGTCTAGGTTTAGGACTGTTGAGGCCAAGTTTTTATCGGTCCCTCTACAGTTACAGCTTCTCTGTCCCATGTTCCCCTGATGTGTGGCTGCTTCATGCCGTTCTTCACATTCAGCTTTATTCAGATGAGCTTCAGAAGCTCTAGACCCAAAAGGGCCCAGGAGCTAGTCTCCCTACCTGATTGATCCCACTCCATGTGGTAGGAAAGCAGAGAGCACACTGTCTTACACATAATTTGATGCTAAAAAAGTGTTTGCTGCAGTGAATTACCATGTTTTCATTAACTGCTATTGTTAGAGATGAAACCGAGATGCTACAGAGGTGAAGCAAATCTGGAATCTTTGGGCAAGAAGGCTGTCTCTTGCTGACATATTTATGAGCACGGGCACTACACATCTCCCATGGACTTATTAAATGCCCAGTGAAAGATAAAGATAAGCAAAATTGCAGAAGGTTGGAAAAGCCAAGATGGTGAACCGCAGCTATGGGTGGAGAGAAGTCAGCTCAGGGGGACTTACTTGGGCTTGAGGGGTGACTGGACTAGAAATTCAAGCTTCTTAGCAAGGCCAGCCTTATTCCCTTTCTAACCTGATTTTCTGACAACTTGTCATATTTTAAGCTTCATGCTGCTTGTGTTTCCTTTCACATTTGGCACTTGATTACCTGTGTGTTTTTTCTCCTGCATTTATGCTACTTGTAATATTCTTACCACCGGTTTAATTCCTAATTCTCCCTTAAGAGTTATCTCCTCGAAGCCATGTATAATCCCCATAGGGTTTATAGGATCAGTCACTTTCTTAGTGCTACTCAAGAATCCTGGGCTTATGTCTAAAGCTGCACTTATCTGATTTGTTTATGCTTCTATCTCCCTGGATCCATTAGCATTTGATGCTTATAAATATACCTCAAAACTTAGTGACTTAAAACATCAATCATTTATTACTAATCATTGCTATGGTTTGAATATGTTTTGTTCTGTTCAAAACTCATGTTGAAATTTGATTGCCACTGTGGACGTGTGGGAGGTGGGGCCTTTAAGAAGTGGTTAGGTCATTAGGAGTGACTTATGCCTTTCTCCTGGGAATGGGTTAGCTATGGCGGGAGTTCAGCCTCCTTTTCTCTTTCAGGTGCCAGCCTCCAGAACTGTAAGAATGTTCTTTTTCTTTATATGTTACCCAGTCTTAGGTATTCTGTTATAGCAGCAGAAAATGAACTAAGACAATTATGAATCTAAGTGTCAGCTGGGTGCTTCTGCTGATCTGGGCAGGCTTGGCTGACCTTGGTGGACTTACTTATGTGTGTGCAGTCAGTTTATGTGTGAGCTGGGTCTGGCTGATCTAGGATGGCTTGACTGACATGACTGTTGATTTGGGAACAGAGGAACTGGACCACATACCTCTCCCAAATTCATCCAGCTAGCCCAGGCTTATTTATGCAATAGCTGGTGGAATCCCAAGGACAAGTGCCCAGGCACACAAGGCCTCTTGAGGCCTATGTTTGGAGATGCCATGATTCCACTTGTGTCACACTGTATTGGTCAAAGAAAGACACAAAACCAGCCATATATGAAGAGTGGGAGTTGCTGAAAGTCATGGTGCAAAGGGGTGATGATTGAGGCCGTTGTTACAAACGATCTACCACGCTTCCTTAGTGTCTTTCTTATCCTCAACGATAGAACTGAGTTTTACTCATCCCTTTATTCCTGGAAACTACCAGAAAGTTAGGGCTTTGTGAGTATTTTGTGATGGACGCTGATGAGTAGAAAATATTAGAGAAAACACTCCATGAAAGAAGAAATGGGGAAATGGAGCAAACTTTGAATGTTGGTTGTCACTGTGGAAAACAGTTGCCCTAGATGAGGATCTCTGATTCTTCCACTGCAATGCCAAACCTGGAAACACAGCAACCGTACCGTCTTCCTCCTTCCCCACACTTCATCTTCCCTTTCACTGACGTTCCCTCACCCCTGCCAAACACAAAGACAGAGTGCAGGCTCAGAGGAGACTCCTGATAAATGCACTCTCTTCATTCCTAAAAATATATGTTTTTGCTACTAATTCTTTATCTGTTCTCTTCAAAGGTCAACTGGGCTAAATAGGTATGAAATTTGAGGGCTGTGTACCCTTATAAAGACTTCTCATATTTCCTCCAAGTCTCTTTCTGTGTCACTCTTCTTCTCTGAGATCAGAGGGTAGGGATAAATCTCAAAAAGGAGGAAGCTGGAACCATGGAAGATGGAAACAAGTAATGGAGAACAGTCAAATACAGGGATAGAAACAAATATGGCTGTCAGGCCCATTTATAACCTACTAAATCTTCTCACACAAAGATTCACCTCCAGTTGCCTCTGAGGACTGTCTTGTTCTTGACCAGAGCTTCCTGTCCTTGGGAGGGGATTGAAGGGGTCAGGACTATAGCTGCCCTCAGGAGAGCTTCCCAAAGTATATTTTATAGGATTATCAAGATCAAATGTGGGGGAAAGGTTTCCATGGTCTAAAATATTTGAGAAACTTTAAGACATACTTCAAATTACATATTCTTCATGGAGATTCATATTGCTTGCTATTTCCAATGTTTCTCCAAGTTATTATACCACTGATAATGGTTGGAGCTAAAATAAAATAAAATAAATAACATCCGATAATTTCCTTTGAAACATATTTTAGAAAATAGTGTTTCAGTTTTCTGAGCATGTGAGATAATCATACAGTGACCATAGGTGCCTAACAAATTACCTCAAAATTTATTGGTGTAACGATCATTTATTATGCTGACAGGTTTCCTGGGTCAGGCTTTTGAACAGAAAGTCCCAGCAGTGGCTTGATTCTGTTCTGTGATATCTGGGGACTCTCTGGAGAAACTCAAAGTTCTGGGCCGTGAATCATCTTAAGGATCCCTTACTCATGTGTCCAGTGATTAATACCGGCTGTAGGCACATATGGAGCTGTTGGTCAGAATACCTACATATGGCCTCTCCATGTAACCTGTTCTTTCTCACTGCACAGAAGCTGTGATGCAAGAGTTGACAGTTCGAGGGGAAGCCAAGTGGAAGCCGTACCACCTCATCTACTCAACAAGGTGGTTACACAATCTGCTGAGGTTCAAGGGCAGAGGGAATAGACTCTGCCTCTTGGTGGGAAGCAGCAAGATTCTGGAAAGGCATGTGGGACTGGAAATATTGCTGTTATCTTCTTTTTGAAAAATACAATCTGCCATCTTAATTAAGTGTAGAGGGCTGCACAGATGTGAGCCTACTAACAGCAGAGGAATTTGGTAGGAAAGTAGTGAGGGAATATGTTTAGAAATGAAGTTGGAAATACACAGTGTTCTAATTGGTACACATAAATCATCACTGGAGTACATTTTGCCAGCAGAATATACCACCACAATAAAACAGCCCAGAATTCAGGAGTTATGAAATCAGATAAGTGAAAATATCTTCTACAATTTCTGCATAAGAATCCTTTCATGCTCACCCTTAAATGTTTCACTGGATTATGTTTCACTATAATTGAAAAAATACCACTTGGAGACAGGAGGCAGAAACTTAAATTCAACTGATGACTGTGATATAGCTGGGAAATTGGATCTATGCCACATCTGCTGAGTTATGAAGAGACTGATAACATATGTATTGTATTTAATCTAGTATATTAAAGTTTAAAATACAACAATTTTAGAAATATTATATAACATAAGCTTCCCCAGTCTTCAGTAACCTGTGACAATAAATAGTCATGGTTGACACAGGTCCTCCTGCTTTAAGGATCTTCTCTTTTAGGTATGTCTTGATGTTCAGGGGCAAAAAATGCTCCCCTAAAGTATCATATTACTAGAAAAATCTGTTACCCAAGGTTTGCATTATTCTCTACAGTACTGAGAGTCAGCACTGCTCTTCATGCTGGACACAAAGGGCTCCCCTGGGCAGGGACTGTCTGACCAGGGTCACCAATAATGAGAGGATTCCCATGGAGCTTGTCAGGTAAGATGGGGAGGAAATGCTTCTCTTGTCTTTTTGCTTTCCTCTGTTGATGGGGTGGTCCCAAGACAGTACTGCTTGTGTCCCGGGCTTTCATGGGGTATTTAGTGAAACAGCAGCTCCATAGGCATTCATCCATGGAGCGCTGTGGGGAACTAGTCACCTGAAAGTAAAAATGCTACACTTAAAAAATCACTTCTCATGGACTTCTGCTTCTGCCACAGTGAAGTTGTCCTATTCCTCAAGGTCTCCCCCTTACAAAAGTCCTTAGACATAACAGAAACCCAGCAAAGAAATTCTCTGAAATTTATAAAGAAGAAGGTGGGCTTCTTAGGGACCTCAGGACTTGAAGAACCACATGGCCGTGAGTTCCCTTGGCTTTTTTATAGCCTCCCATATATTCCAGACAGGGTGCTGAAGAAACCTCAGATTCAGGCCAAAACACACACACACACACACACACACACACACACACACTCACAAAATAAGCCTCAAAAAGCCTGTTTTCCTCAGCTGAAGGGCTAGAAAAGGGTGGCCTAGCAACAGAAAATATTTTTGGCAGTACTTGCCATACTTCAGGCAAACACAAACAGAAAAGCCATACTCTCCAGCCCTAGCAGATTCAGCAGGGCTGAGCAGAAAGTTGACCTTACATACTACCTTTCCCCATTCTCAGGAGCAGGTAGCATGCTCCAGCTCCTCCTCTGAATCTTGTCAGTGTGGCTGAGCAAGGAGCTGGTCTCCCATCCGTAACCTGGCAGAAGTGAATGACAGTAATCTGATTCCCCTGCAGGAGAAGTGATAGTGAGACTGAGTAGGGATCCTGCATTCCCCACACAGTGGAAGCAGGCAGCTCTCTGTTCTACCATGACAGTGTCAGCTGGGTTCATCATTGAGTGGAGCTGCCATCCCTACCTAGTAGCAATGAGACTTAATGAGGTGGTGTCAGACAGGGCTGGTTATAGGCTTTACTATCCTTGCTCCTGTCCCACCCTGTCATCAGGGCCAACTGGGAAGCTGAAAATACACAACCACCCAGACCTCCTGTAGTACCTCAACAGAACTGCCTGCAAAACAAAGAGTTTTGTAATATCTGAAATGTCCAGGATACAACTGAAAATCACTTGTTATACCAAGAACCAGGAAAATCATCAACAGACAAAAACACCAAGATGAATCAGAGGTTGGAATCATTTGACATGAATTTTAAAGCAGTCATCATAAAACTGCTTCCACAAGCAATTATGAATTCTTTTGAAACAAATGAAAAATTAGAAAACCTCAGCAAAGAAATAGAAGTCATAAAAATGAACCAATAGAAATTATAGATCCGTCAAATACTGTAATCCTCCACTCCAAAACAACAACAACAACAACAACAAAAAGCAAAACTTGCTGGGTGGGCTCAATAGTAGAGTGGAGTTGACAGGGCATAAAATCAGTGAATTTGAAGACAGATTAATAGACTTTTCCCAATCTGGACAAAACAGGGAAGATAGACTGATAAAAAAAATTGAATAGATCCTCAGAGACCTGTGAAAGAATAACTAAAGAGCCAACGTTTCTATCATTGGATTTCAAGAAGGAGAGAAGAAAAAAACTGAGGTTGAACAAGTGTTCAGAGAAATAATGGCAGAAAACTTCAAATTTGGTGAATAATATAATCTACACATTCAAGAAGATGAATGAATTTTAAAAAGGATAAACCCAGTGATATCTAGGCCGAGACACATTATAACTAACTTCTGCATTCTAAAGCAGAAGAAAAAAATCTTGAACATATCAAGAGAGTAAAGGTGCATTACTTAATTTTATTGACAGTGGATTTCCCAGCTGGAACCATGGAGGTCTATAGCAAATGATAGATTTTTTTTTTTATTAAAAATATTCATGAGATACAAAGATAATTGTCACCCCCTGTGCCCAGGATATGAGGGCCAGATTCATACTGGGGGCATACCCATTACCAGAATTTGCTTTTGTACCCCATGTCCCCACCCAATTACCCCCCAACCTCCCTCTCACTCCCTCATCCCTCCCACTCCATTTTGTAGCCCTAGGAGTGTTCCCTCCCTCTGTAAGACCGCCGTACTACTGTGGTCTTTATTTCCTTCCTTCCTAGATTTTTAAAGTAATGAAGGAAATTATTATTTATCCAGCAAAAACATTTTGCAGGAACAAAGGAGAAATACNTGGTGCTCAATGTATGAAGAAGATGTACTTAAGACAATTATTTTTCTTTAAACTGGGAGGTTAAAGAGACTTAACAAGAAGTACGTTTTCTGTACTTCACTTGAAGTGGTAAAACATCAATACCAGGAGATTAAGATAAATTATATATCTTATAATACCTCAACTAACCACTAAGAAAATGATACAATGTGATATACTAAAAAACATTACAAATAAATCAAGTTGGTTCCTCAAAAAAAAAATCAATAAAATTGATAAAACTCTAATAAGACTGACAAAAGTAAAATAAGAGAAGACAAAATTCACCAATATCAGAAATGAAATAGGGAATATAGGAGCTATCACTATAAATCCTGCTGGCAGGAAGGAGATAATCAGGGGATACTGTGAACAACCTTACACTCATAAATTTGACAACTTAGAAGAAATAGACCAATTCTTTGAAAACCACAAACTATCAAAAAAAAAAAAAAAAA
>NW_007741411.1:24963-25465 GCF_000696425.1 Galeopterus variegatus | reverse complement strand
CTATTAAAAGTAAGAGAAAATAACAACAGCAACAAAAGCTTACTGTTTTCTTGTGACATAGTAAGAATATAAAATTTAAACCATGAAATATGTTCAATTTATGCAAGTCATAGAATATAGTTTAAGATTGCGAAGGCTCTTTGCTGTTGAGTAACTTATAATCTCTTTCTTTTTTTTGTTTTGATTTTGTTTGTTGTCACCATATTTCAAGGAATAAAGGCAAGGGCGAAATCCTTTTTTTTTCTATTGGCTTTATTAGACTGTAAGCTGCTAGATGGTTTAAAGAAAGAAAAGGACCTTTTTATGTGTTTGTGAACACTTAATAAATAATATTTTGTAGTTGCCATTGTCATCATAGAAGTAGCCTGGGAAGGACTTCGGGAAAGAGACTTATTCCAGAAATACAGAAACTTTGTTCTACAGCAAGGATCAACAAACATTTTCTTTTTTCTTTTTTCTTTTTTTTTTCCTTTTTGTCTTTTTTCGTGACCGGCAACGGATC
>NW_007741411.1:22519-23710 GCF_000696425.1 Galeopterus variegatus | reverse complement strand
GAGGTGTCTGCAATTCCAAAGCTCATTACATAAAGAAAGGCTGCTAGATCCAGTGAAGGTCAAATAGGTGCATGGGAAGACCCTGAGAGATGACACCTATTTTTGCAGAATGCCAACAAAGCTAGGTAGCCACAGTTTTCCAAAGAAAGTGGCTGGCCTCAGACTTCTCCAAAGCAGCATTAGGCACTGGCACTTTGCTTACAAGTCCTCAAGGAAAGATTAATGTAAGAATTAACATGTCACGCTTCAGGAATTTAGCTCTCATGAGCCCTATATCTACAGGAAGAAGTTCAGCCAACCAAGAACTGAAAGGAGAAATAACCACTAAAGTATTGGCAGTGAGCATGGAGTCCATTGATCTATAGAATTAAGACAAACAAATGTGGAAATTAGGTTTACAGAACAATATAAAGCTTTAAAACCTTGACAAAATGGTAGTGATATAACGAAAATTAGAAGGATGAGGGTCAGAAACGATGTGAAGTCATGTTTTATAACATGCTGTCAAGAGATGTCACTTAAAACCAATAAATCCAGTAAAAGCTTAAAGTACTGGGGTGGAGGGGAGTATGTAGATAGACAGATAGTTGATATGTAGATATATAGAGTGAAAAGTAAACACTAAGAAATAAAGTAAACTGATGGTAGAGGGGAAGAAAAAAGCATGACTGTATTAGTTCATCATTGCTCATAAAAGAGATATGATTTTTGTGTTTTAATATGAAGTGTATTTTATATAAAGTTACAGTTTTAAAAATTTACTTACTCAACATGTATTTGATGAGGACTTGTTATTTGCCAAGCATATCAGTGACCAAAACAGACAAAAATTCTTGCCTCATGGTTTGGGGGAGACAAACAATAAGCATAATAAGTAAGTAAATAGTTTGTTAAGACGGTTAAGTCTATGGGAGGCAGTAGGAAGCACAGCATAAAATGGATCAGGAGTATTAATTGATAGGGTGGCCTTTTAAAATTGGGGTCAGAGTAGGCTTCACTCAGAAAATGAAATTTGAACAAAGCTTTGAAGGAAGTGAGGGAGCCAGATAGTTGTCTGGAGAAACACTATTCTAAGCAGAGATAGTAGCTATTGCAAAGGTCCCAAAGCAAAAGTGTAGCTGTTCAAAAAACAGGAAAGAGTCGGGCCGGCCCAGTGGCGCACTGCTACAGTGCGCCGCTTGGGAGCGCGGC
>NW_007741411.1:20588-20859 GCF_000696425.1 Galeopterus variegatus | reverse complement strand
AAAAAAAAAAAAAAACCAGGAAAGAGTCTAGAAGGGCTAAAATACAGTGATTGAGAGAGTGAGTGGTAGGAGATAGAGACATAACAGGATATCAGGTAATATTGGGCCTTAAAGGCCATTAAAGGAACTTTGACTTTTACTCTGAAATAACATTAGAACAGAAAAGAAACATTCCATATTATCAGAACAAAAAAGAAACCCTCCATATTATCAGAAGGAATGCATGCATAACTAAAATAAAGCAAGCACAAACCATTTAGTAAAATTTTTT
>NW_007741411.1:17777-19317 GCF_000696425.1 Galeopterus variegatus | reverse complement strand
CTTGGAGTTAATGACCTCAAAACACTAGCTAAAATTCATTGAGCACTTACTCTGTGCCAGGTACTGTTCTAAGTACTTTATATGTATTGCTTATTTTGTCCTCACAGTGACTTTATGGGTAGATGTTAGTCCATTTTTCAGTGAAGACACCAAGCCACAAACAGGTTAATGAACTTGCCCAAGGTTGCTAGAGGAGTTACTGAGAACCAAAATCGGAACTCAGGATGATTTCAGATTCTGTGCTTTTACCCAGTACAGTATACTGCTTTTTAAGACTAATGGGATTTTGTGTGTGTGTGTGTGTGTGTGTGTTTGTGTGTGTGTGTAGCTAGGTAAACTGACTCTAAAGTTCATGTGGAGAAACAAGCAAGAATAGCCAGGAAAATTCCTAAAGATAACTAACCCTACCAGATATTAAAATATATTTTTAAACTAGAATGTTAAAAAAAATGTAGTTATGATGTCATAAGTAGCCAGATCATTGGGCAGAATGGAATTTCAGAAATAAAACCAAATTCAGATAGGTATTTGGAAAATTATATAGCTAGCATTTCAAATAAATGAGGAAAAGATGAATTATTCACTATATGGGACAGCTATGTTGTGACTAGAGGGAAATTAGTCAGATTTCTACTTAACTTTAGGTAAAATTAATTCCTAATGAATCAAAGATTTAAACCTGAAAAACTAAACTAGCTATGAACCAAGTCTCAAGTAATTTTAAATGATTTATTAACATTTTTTATAAATCTCATTTTCACACTTCTGCATGCTCTCTTAAGTCTAAAGGATGTGGGGATTAATGATATTCACATGAAGGATGGATGTCTGTCATATGCCATAGCTGTGTTAAGGTATGCATTGTCGTAGAGTCCCAAATGACTTTTCTTTGGGCTGATGGAGTGGAATTTATCAGTCTCTGAGGCTAATATGAGTACACTGGTTTTTAGTCAGTTAATGCCTTTCTTCTTCCTTTGATACTTTTTGGGGTTGGGAGAGTAAAAGGTATGAAGGAATAAATTAAGAATTTTGCAAGTCAAAAATGCTTTCAGTATTCCTTCTGAAAGTTAGTTTAATTATGAGAACCTAAATTCCAGATTCACATCCACAGTGACATCACTCTGAGGAAATAGTAAAGGCAGGTGTGACTGTAAATGATTTCCTTCTAACACTCTGAAGAGGTAATGATTAAGGACTCACAGAGTGAGGTTGCTTGTCTAAGTTTTTAAAAAAAAAAGAGTGAACAGAAAGACCAGGTGCCTACCCAATAACAATAAATCCATAATATTGCTGCTTAATAACCTGTCATACCTGCTTAAAAAAAAAAAAAGGAAGGAAATGCAGATCTAAAAGCTAATAGGAGGGAGAAGCAGCAAGAAAGTTAGTTTTGACTTGATAGCACTTAAAACCAATGTTAAGTGTTTTTAAAAGTAGGTAAAAAAGATGATTTGTGTGGCATAATTCTAATTTTGTTTAACGTCACATTTGTATATGTATGTGTGTATATGTAAATGTGCTTGTATATATTCTTGAAACCAAA
>NW_007741411.1:10488-15868 GCF_000696425.1 Galeopterus variegatus | reverse complement strand
CGGGCGCGACACCGAGGGTTGCGATCCCATTACCGGTCAGTAAAAAAGACAAAAAAGGGAAAAACAAAAACAAAAAATAAATAAATAAACTGTTTATTATCTGAATTTATAGAGAGTTTGCTCATGTTTGCTAAATCTTCTAAACTTGGAAATAATTTGTGGGTTACTCATTTGTAGTATGGAAAGGTTGAAAGGGAAAATAGGCCAGAATCAAAACAAGGAAAATAATAGCTAATTTTCTGTTTCCTATCTTTTAAAAGATGTTAAAAAAAATAAACAAGAAAATTTGATAAAGTAGTACCAATTAACATATAAACTAAAAAGTGGCACTCAGCACTTTGTTGTAGCCAGAGAACAGATAAGGTGTGTGGCACCTAGTCAAGACTCAGTGTGTACTTAGATACAAGTACTTCCCACATGGCCAAGAGCCAGAGGACTATAATGCCACATGCCCATGCTGCCTCCTTAAGCCCCTCCAAAGCAATGAGTGGGTATTTCCCTCCCCCGGACACTGTCTTGGTTCATTGAACAGCTAAATGGGGGCTGTCACATCTGTGCTGCCACAACTCCGAGGTCACGTTACCTTCCTCCATTAACACTGCAGGGTAGCACCATTAGATAGATTCAATAAAGAAAGAATTTCTTTCAGTGTAAAAAAAATTGTTCATTCTGCTGAATCCTCAGCTTTTGCTGAACTAACAGTATTTCAATCAGAAATTTCTAGCCTTTATAATAGTATCTGAAATTGTTGTACAATTCAGTGTCAGTATATATCAATATATATTCAGTAAGTTATATATATATATATTTTTTTTTTCCTTTTTGTCTTTTTTACTGACCGGCAACGGGATCGCAACCCTCGGTGTTGCGCCCGCACTGCGCTCAGCCAGTGAGCGGGAACCGGTCTCCACATGGGATCCGAACCCTCGGCGGGAGCGCCACCACACTCCCAAGCAGTGCACTCTCCAGTGCGCCACCGGGCCGGCCCAAGTTATATATATTTAAAAGCAACCAAGTCGTACTACAACAGGAAGCTCAAGTACTAATGGTTGTTATGATATTTGATGGCAATTTGAACTANACACACATAACATGTATAACATTTTTTGTTCTGTCTTGACAGTGGATGTGTCTTTTGTATTTTCTAGGTGCACCGGAGGCCCTCTTCCTGGCAGAATTTGGGAGTTGTTTATTGCAGTACTGTTGTGCCCTCTGATGGTGAGTTTTGGCAAATCCTTTTTTTATGTCTAATTTTTTTTTTTTCCTTAGCTTAGTGTTTCCCATTCTCTACCCAGCAGATAAATTTGTAAACCATACTTTTTTACTTAAGATGGGTTTTAAGTTAAGAGAGAAAAGGGAGAGCGGAAGAAGGGAAATAAAATTTGAGTAAGAATCTAGTGAATTTAGAGGAGTAACCAAGAAGGAAAAACTAATAGACCCATCAAGTCTTCATAGATCATGGAATGTTCACTTATGTTTTAAAACTGGGGACATAGTTAATGTGAACATCACAGAAGCACTGTCTTTGTATTTTCTGATCACTGAGTCTTCACATGATGGACGGTAATCAAACACTGCATCCCCTTTGTGGCATCAGAGCCTAGACAGAAGCAATTCAAAGTCTGAGACTTCCTGCTCTTGCTTGTCTTTTTCTACCCTTAGGCTCAGGACTGTAATACTCTTCTTTGATGTGGAAAGGGATAAACAGATGCTTGGGGACCTTTGTCAGTGTCTGGGATGCTACAAACTGGCAAAAGGATCTAAGATATGGTTGTTTTTACAGTAGTTCATTGTCATTTCTCTTACCCAGTATTGTACATTTATAGTTTGGATTGCTTGGCTTAGTGGTTGACTATTAAATTTGTTTCCTTTGTGTAAAGTTTAGTTTGATAGAGCTCAATTTCAACCTTATAAGCACTAATTCATAGTCATGGCAACCACTGAAGGAGCATCCTGCAAATTTATAGGAACACTCTCCAGTGCGCCACCGGGCCGGCCCAAGTTATATATATTTAAAAGCAACCAAGTCATACTACAACAGGAAGCTCAAGTACTAATGGTTGTTATGATATTTGATGGCAATTTGAACTAATAAATTAATATTGGAATTTATATTAATTTTGCCACTTAATGCAGTTACCATTATCTTATATACCAATTCATGTGGAAGTATTTCCATAATTTAACAATGGTACAGTTGTACTGGGATATCTGGCTGAATGTTATTCCAAGATATAAGTGCTCTATGTTGCATGAGGGATTGAAGGCAGTATTTTTACAAAAGCTAAAAGGATACCAGCACACCATCCAGCCACCTAAAAAATTAATTAATTAAATTTAATTAAATAAAAGGATACCAACTTTAAAAAAATAATGAATGCCTCCCAAAATTCCTATTAATACTATTTGCACTTCTTAAGAAAACCAACTCATATTAGTTATCGAGAAATAGAAGCACAAAATTATTTGATTTAATGTAGCTCAGTGTCTTTACTACCCCCAAATTATACATCTTTATTATTTTGTACTTCTAGGCAGTTTTGCATTTTCTTACAAAACTAAACATACTCTTACCAATCTCTCTCCTTGGTATTTACCCAAAGGAGTTTGAAAACTTTTTTTTTTTTGAAAAGTGATCAGATTTGTTTTTATGGCTATACAGAAGCAAAAGTTGAAAACTTATGTCCACACAGAAGCCTGCACATAGATGTTTATAGCACCTTTATTTATAATTGCCAAAACTTGGAAGCAACCAAGATGTCCTTCAGTAGGTGAATGGATAAACTGTGCTGCATCCAGACAATAGATTATTATATTACTTAGCACTAAAAAAAAATGAGCTACCAAGCCATGAAAAGACATGGAGAAAACATAAATGCATATTACCAAGTGAAAGAAGTCAATCTGAAAAGGCTATATATTGTATGGTTTCAACTATATGACATTCTGCAACAGGCAAAGCTGTAAGAGGTAGTAAAAAGATCGGTGATTGCCAGGGTTTAGGGAGGAGCACAGAGGATATTTAGGGCAGTGAAACTACTATGTATGATGTTAAAATGTGGATCCATGTCATTATACATTTGTCCAAACCTATAGAATTAAAACACCAAAAGTAAACCATAATGTAAATTATGGACTTTGGTTGATAATGATTTGTCAATGTAGGCTGATCAATTGTAACCAACGTACCAGTCTGGTGAGCAGATGTTGATAATGCAGGAGACTGTGCAAGTAGGTGGAGGCAGGGAGTACGTAAGATATCTCCATACCATTCTTTCAACTGCACTGTGAATGTAGAACTGCTCTAAAAAAATTGTCTTAAAAAATATATTATATAAGTTAATTTGGTGTTTCTTAGTATTTTAGTTAATTGACCTCTTTGAGAATCTGATAAAGCTATGGGTGGACTTCTCCCTTAGCCCTATTTCCTGGAAAAAAAAAAAAAAATTTATACATAAAAAATTTTAGATATAATTTATGTTATTGCATTAGAAACAGGTTTTCTTCATATTGGTATATTTTAAAAATAAATGTTTACAAAAACTGAAGTATTTTCTCATTTTTAAGCCAAAAATGATGACCATTTCCTGTTGTTTTTTTAAGAAATAAATTGAAGTATACAAATTAAATAAAATAAAATTTAATTCTCTGTGAATGAACATTTCAATTACAAGGCTACTATTGTTTGGTTTGAATAAAGAAGTCAGTCACATAATGGCCTTGTGTTGGAACATGGGAACTTGAATATCATCTTTAATATCTAAAAGATTGTGCCTTTTTGCTTGGGTGAACAGAACTAGTGAAAACTCTGAGAAAGATATGTGTAACAAACATAATCACAGCTCCTACAGCTCTCTTTGCCAAATGATGCTAGTAGCTAGGCTTGTGCAAGGAACCTAAGGATTCTTTGTAACTTTAGAATTGAATTCATATCACTATTTTGATGCAACATCAAAAGTGAAAAGATTACAAATACAGGTTTCAGTTTTGAGGTTTTCTGAGTTCTAGTTCATCTGCCTTTCCATATAAATTTTGGGGTTTTTTTCAGTTTTATTAATATTTATTTTTGTGGGGTACAATGAATTGTTTCAATACAAGCATGTACTGCACAATGATTCACTTAGGGTAGAGAGCATAGTTTTGTATCCATTAGTTCACTAATTCTTCTCTCCCCCCCTCCCCTCCCCTCCCCTCCCCTCCCTTGCCAGCCTCTGGTAATCATTATTCTACTTTCTACTTCTATGAGTAAGAACACTTTTTTTTTAAGATTCCACATGAGTGAGATCATGTGGTATTTGTCTTTCTGTGCCTGACCTACTTCACTTAGCATGATAGTTTCCAGTTCTATCCATGTTGCTACAAATGACAGGATATCATTTCTTTTTATAGCTGAAAAGTATTCCATTGTGTATATATACCAGTTTGTTTTATGCATTCATCCATTGATGGGCACTTAGATTAATTCCATCTCTTGGCTATCGTGAATAGTGCTGCAATGAACATGGGATTGCAGGTGTCTTTTTAATACATTGATTTCATTTCCTTTGGGTATATGCCCAGTAATGGGATAATAGATGGGTCATAAGGTACTTCTATTTTTAGTTCTCTGAGGAATCTCCATACAGTTTTCCACAATGGCTGTACCAATCAAAATAAAATCTTTAATTCTTAGTAGAATAAGTAGATGAATGAAAGGAAGGGAGGAAATGACCTTTTACTTAGCACCAAGGTTTTTGATATTTATGACAGATTATTTTCATAAACTGATTTTAAAAGAACTAGAATTAGCAAAAGGTACATAGGTGTAATACAACTGTTTAACAGAAGTCTAATAACACTATATATTAAAAGATGATTTTTAACTTTAAGTATTTTCACTTTTATCATTTGAGCTTCACAATAATTTCATGAAAATAGTTTTTACATAGTTTTTCAGAGATCCAGTTGTACAAATTCTAATTCACTTAAGGTACACAATGAAATATATAGTTGATTTGATTAACATTAATTTATATTACTGGTTAGAAATTACTTCAAATTACTGAAGTTAAGATTATATGATATTGGGGTTTCATATATTAATATGAAAAGATATTTGGAAGATATTTTCTACATAATTATTTACATATGTGTTTTTCAAAATGATTATTCAAGGGCCGGCCTGGTGGTGCACTGCTACAGTGTGCCGCTTGGGAGCGCAGCGGCGCTCCCGCCGAGGGTTCGGATCCCACATACAGACCGGCCGCTCACTAGCTGAGCGAGGTACAGGCACAACACCGAGGGTTGCGATCCGTTGCCGGTCACGAAAAAAGACAAAAAGAAAAAAAAATGATTATTCAAATGATATGTGTCAGATTTAGTGTTTTTAATACATTAATAT
>NW_007741411.1:6603-9488 GCF_000696425.1 Galeopterus variegatus | reverse complement strand
TACTACAACAGGAAGCTCAAGTACTAATGGTTGTTATGATATTTGATGGCAATTTGAACTAATAAATTAATATTGGAATTTATATTAATTTTGCCACTTAATGCAGTTACCATTATCTTATATACCAATTCATGTGGAAGTATTTCCATAATTTAACAATGGTACAGTTGTACTGGGATATCTGGCTGAATGTTATTCCAAGATATAAGTGCTCTATGTTGCATGAGGGATTGAAGGCAGTATTTTTACAAAAGCTAAAAGGATACCAGCACACCATCCAGCCACCTAAAAAATTAATTAATTAAATTTAATTAAATAAAAGGATACCAACTTTAAAAAAATAATGAATGCCTCCCAAAATTCCTATTAATACTATTTGCACTTCTTAAGAAAACCAACTCATATTAGTTATCGAGAAATAGAAGCACAAAATTATTTGATTTAATGTAGCTCAGTGTCTTTACTACCCCCAAATTATACATCTTTATTATTTTGTACTTCTAGGCAGTTTTGCATTTTCTTACAAAACTAAACATACTCTTACCAATCTCTCTCCTTGGTATTTACCCAAAGGAGTTTGAAAACTTTTTTTTTTTTTGAAAAGTGATCAGATTTGTTTTTATGGCTATACAGAAGCAAAAGTTGAAAACTTATGTCCACACAGAAGCCTGCACATGGATGTTTATAGCACCTTTATTTATAATTGCCAAAACTTTTGCGATCCGTTGCCTGTCACGAAAAAAGACAAAAAGGAAAAAAAAATGATTATTCAAATGATATGTGTCAGATTTAGTGTTTTTAATACATTAATATATTATGAAAAATTTAATTGTTTTCCACATTTAAGTAGATTTTTCTGAGGTTACTGTGAAGCAAGTACATTTTGCTTATACGTATTAATTATAGATATTCTGAGGATATTTTTGCCATAATGTATAAGGAAGCTCCTTACTGTCACCAAAATAGTTTATTCTATTAAAATGATAATCTTATGTTTTGTCTAACATATAATTTAACAAAAAAGCACTGGACTTTGGAATTATGCTTATGAATATATAAATGATTGTTAAAAAGAAATTATTTGAAGATATCTAGGCATGAAGCTGGTAAAAAAAATATGTAAGACATTTATTGAGGAGAATAAACTTTGAAGCGTACATAATAAAAGAAGATAGGAGTGAATGCAGAGTTTTACTGTGTTAATGGATATGAGGACAACATTGTAGAAATTGCCTATTTCCCCCAAATGAACTCAATGCAGTGCTAATCAAAACCCTAACAGGAACTGATGAATTTACTCAAAAATTTGTATGAAAGAGTAAAACTATACAAACAATTAAGATAAATTTGGAATAGAAAAACAAGGGGACATGGTTTATCTCAAACACATATTAAAACATTTTTAAAACTACAGTAATCAAAACAGTGAAGTATTGGTGCAGGAAAGATTATTGAATCAGGTTAGAGAAACATTTCATATGTGCAAAGCTGACATGTGATAGAATTAGCATTGTAAATCAGAAGAGAAAGAGCAGACTATTCAATAAATACTGCTGTTAGAATTGGCTTTTCTACATTACCAAAGTAAATTCTGGGTGGCTTAAGGAGTAAAATGTAAAACAGAAAGCTCTAAGTGAAAAAAAATTTTACACCACAAACTAAAAACATTGAGTAGTGCTGTTAACTCTCTTAGCCTTTTTATTTATAATAGGGGAAAAAACTAGTTTTTNGTGATAGAATTAGCATTGTAAATCAGAAGAGAAAGAGCAGACTATTCAATAAATACTGCTGTTAGAATTGGCTTTTCTACATTACCAAAGTAAATTCTGGGTGGCTTAAGGAGTAAAATGTAAAACAGAAAGCTCTAAGTGAAAAAAAATTTTACACCACAAACTAAAAACATTGAGTAGTGCTGTTAACTCTCTTAGCCTTTTTATTTATAATAGGGGAAAAAACTAGTTTTTCAATGAATAGATTGTGGTATATTCATACAATGAAGTTCTATTTAGGAATTTAAGTAAATAATCCAGAAACATGATTCAACTTGGGTAAATCTCAAAGCAATGATGAATGTAAAAGGCAGGTTGTGGAAGGTTATATACAGTGTGACTGTTTATGTACAGTAGTCCCCCTTATCCACAGTTTCACTTTCTGCAGTTTCAGTTACCCATAGTTAACCATGGTTTGAAAATTAAATGGAAAATTCCAGAAAAAAAATTAAGTTTTAAATTGCATCCCATTCTGAGTAGTGTGATGAAATCTTGTGCCATCCCTACTAGGACGTGAAATTTGTCCAGTGTATCTGTGTTGTATGTACTACCCACCTGTTAGTTACTTAGTAGTCATCTTTGTTATCAAATTAACTGTTGCAGAATCACAGTGTTTTTACCTAATAATGACCCCATTATAAAGTGCAAGGGTAGTGATGCTGGCATATTGTTATAATTGTTCGGTTTTATTATTAGTCATTGTTGTTAGTCTCTTACTGTGCCTAATTTATAAATTAAATTTGATCATAGGTACATACATGTAGGAAAAACATAGGCTATATAAGGTTCAGTACCATTGCAGTTTCAGGCATCCACTGGGGATCTTGGGATGTATCCCCTGCAGATAATGAAGGACTACTGTGAAGTCTAAATACATTCAAAGCCACACTATATTTGGTTATTTAATATTGTATAGCAAATTACTGCAAAGGGGCTTAAGACAACAATGATCTTTTATTATCTCTCATATTTTTGTGGATTAGGCATTCAGGAACAGTTTAACTGAGAAGTTTGGAGTATCATGAGGTAACAATCTCATGTCAGCTAGGGCTACAATCATCTGACTTGACTGGGGCTAGAGGATCCTGTTCTGACGTGGCTCAATAACATGACTGA
>NW_007741411.1:5931-6455 GCF_000696425.1 Galeopterus variegatus | reverse complement strand
TCCATGGCAGTCTCCTTACCAAATGGTTGCTTGGCCACACCATTGGTTTGCTCTCCCAAACGTTTTCGCTCTTTACATAGCCAAGCTGTGAATTTTCTAAATCTTTCCATTCTGCTTTTCTTTTTACTATAAATTCTGTCTTCAAGTCATTTCTTTCCTCTTATATTTCACTGTATATGGTTAAAAGTGCCCATGCAGCAGCCTGAATGCTTTGCTACCTAAATATTTCTTCCACCAGATATCCTAGTTCATTGCTCTTAAGTTCTGTTTGCCATGAAGTCCCAGGACACAGACATGATTCTGCCGATGTCTTTGCAACTGTGTAACAAGGATGGGCGTTGCTCTAGTTTTCAACACTTTGTTGCTCATTTCTTTGTGAGACTTCATCAGAATGGCCTATACTGTCCATATTTCTACAAACTTTCTGGTCACAGCCACTTAAGTAATCTCTAAGAAGATTCAAACTTTCCCTACTGAGCTCTTCATCTGAGCCCTCGCCATAATCACCCTGAACACTTTATTCA
>NW_007741411.1:2810-3549 GCF_000696425.1 Galeopterus variegatus | reverse complement strand
ATCATCTGACTTGACTGGGGCTAGAGGATCCTGTTCTGACGTGGCTCAATAACATGACTGATGAGTTGATGCTCACTCTTGGTGGGAGGCACCATTCATTCTCCTTGTGGGTTTCTCCAGAGGGCTGCAGGATTGTCCTCATGATGTGGTGATTAGCTTCCGCAGAGCAAATGATCCAGGTGAGCAAGGCAGAAGTTACAAAGTCTTTTATGATATAGCCTTGGAAGTTACATACCATCACTTCTGCTGTATTCTACTGGATGTACAAACCACCCCTGATTTGATGTGAGATGGGATTGTACCAGGGCATGAGTACTGTCTTAGTGCATTTTCTGCTGCTATCACCAAATACCACAGACCGAGTAGTTTATAAAGAAAAGAGATTTATTTGGCTTATGGTTCTAGATGCTGGGAAATCCAAGACTGAGGAGTCACATCTGGTGAGGGCCTACTTGCTGCTTCATAACATGGTGGAATGCATCACATGGTGAGGAAGAGCGCATGAGAGACAGAGAGGGGAGATCAGGCTGAACCCACTTTTTTTATCAGGAGATCACTACCCTGATAACTAACCCACTCTTGCGATAACGGTATTAATCTATTCTGCCGTGGCTCTACCCTCATGACTTAGTCACTTCTTAAAAGTCCTGCCTCTCAGTGTGCCGCTTGGGAGCACAGCGGCACTCCCGCCAAGGGTTCGGATCCCACATACAGACTGGTTCCCGCTCACTGGCTGAGT
>NW_007741411.1:0-1960 GCF_000696425.1 Galeopterus variegatus | reverse complement strand
AAAAAAAAAAAAAGTCCTGCCTCTCAGTGTGCCGCTTGGGAGCACAGCGGCACTCCCGCCAAGGGTTCGGATCCCACATACAGACTGGTTCCCGCTCACTGGCTGAGCGAGGTGCGGGCGCAGCACCGAGGGTTGCGATCCGTTGCCGGTCACGAAAAAAGACAAAAAGGAAAAAAAAAAAAAAGTCCTGCCTCTCGACACTATTACAATGGCAATTAAACTTCAACATGAGTTTTTGAGGGGACATTCAAACCATAGCATTCCACCACTAGCCTCCCAAAACTCATGTCCTTCTCAAATACAAAATACATTCAACCCATCCCAGCAGTTCCAGCAGGAACTCAAAAGGCCAAAGTCCATAGTCTCACTAAATCAGATACAGGTGATACTCAAAGCACAATTCAGCCTGAGGCAGTTCCCTCCAGTTATGAGCCTGTGAAATCAAAACAAGTTATCTACTAAAATGCAATGGTGGGGGGCCGGCCTGGTGGCGCACTGCTACAGTGTGCCGCTTGGGAGCGCGGCGGCGCTCCTGCCGAGGGTTCGGATCCCACATACAGACTGGTTCCCGCTCACTGGCTGAGCGAGGTGCGGGCGCAGCACCGAGGGTTGCGATCCCGTTGCCGGTCCCGGTTCGGTACGGGCGCGACACTGAGGGTTGCGATCCATTGCCGGACACGAAAAAAGACAAAAAAGGAAAAAAAAAAATTAAAATGCAATGGTGGGACAGGCATAGGATAACTATTCCCATTCTAAAAGGGAACAATAGGAAAGAAAAAGAGGGATAACTGGTACAAAGTAAGTCTAAAACCCAATAGGGAAACAACATTAAGTCTTGAAGGTGGGGAATAATCTTTGACTCCATGTCCAACAACCTGAGCGCTCTGGGATCGGGGGGTTGGGGGATGCAAGGCCTCAGGCAGCCCTTCCCCTGTGGCTTTGCTGGCTCAGTCCACCTACCAGCACCTGTGGGTTAGGGTCTCATGCCCGCAGCTTTCCCAGGCTAGAGTCGCTCACTGGTGGCCCTACAGTTCTGGGATCTCAGGGGTAACTCCACTTCCACAACTTTACTAGGCATTGTCCTATGGAGACTCTAGTGGCTCCAATCCCACATTTCTGCTCAGCATTCCCCTAGTAGGAGCTCTCTATGGTGGCTCAACTCCTGTGACAAGTCTCAGCCTGGGCCCCAAGGCAGTCCACAACATCCTTTGAAATCTAGTTGGAGGAAATCATGCCCCACAGCTCTTGCATTCTACGTGCCTGCAGAATTAGGACCCTGCGGATGCCACCAAGGTTTACCACTTGTACCTTCCAGAGCAATGGATCAAACCCTACCTGGGCCCACTTGAGCCATGGCTGGGGCCGCTGAGGAGTGCTGCACCAGAATGCCGGGAGCAGAGTCGCAAGGCATCCATGAGCAGCAAGTCTGTGGAGGGTACCCTGGGCCCATCCCCTGAAACCATTTTGCCCTAGAGCTCTGGACCTATGATGGGAGGTGTAGCCTTGAAGATCTCTGATATGCCTTTGGGGTCTTTCATTGTCTTGATGAGTAGAGTCCTGCTTCCCTCTATCCATGGCAGTCTCCTTACCAAATGGTTGCTTGGCCACACCATTGGTTTGCTCTCCCAAACTTTTTTGCTCTTTACATGGCCAAGCTGTGAATTTTCTAAATCTTTCCATTCTGCTTTTCTTTTTACTATAAATTCTGTCTTCAAGTCATTTCTGTCCTCTTATATTTCACTGTATATGGTTAAAAGTGCCCATGCAGCAGCCTGAATGCTATGCTACCTAAATATTTCTTCCACCAGATATCCTAGTTCATTGCTCTTAAGTTCTGTTTGCCATGAAGTCCCAGGACACAGACATGATTCTGCCGATGTCTTTGCAACTGTGTAACAAGGATGGGCGTTGCTCTAGTTTTCAACACTTTGTTGCTCATTTCTTTATGAGACTTCATCAG
>NW_007741410.1:22364-25469 GCF_000696425.1 Galeopterus variegatus | reverse complement strand
AATAATAATAATAAATAAAGACAGTTTCAAATCAAGATTTGAATCAACTTTCCACAAGAGGAAAATCTCATTTTTTTTCCTCTCATATTTTTCTTATTGTTACAAGTGTCCACGGGTTGTATTTGCACTGGGCAAGTCCAAGGGAATCAGAAAAACAGTGCCAGGAAAATTATGTTCTCGGCTTCATTCCTGCCACTAACTCACCATATTAATTTGTTGCCTTAATTATTTATGAAGAAAGATCTAAGACAGCTCACTGCTTCCCAACTATATGACTTGGGCAAATCACTTCTTTGATCTGCAAAAATTAAACTAATAATACCTTTTTAACCTACCTTGAAAGGTGGTTGAAAGGACAGAATAAGATAACGTACAAAGGAAAATTGTTATTCATTATTATCATAAATAATAAAGTACATCACGTTAATTAACCTAGCCAAGGATGGCTATTACCGCTATTAATATTTAATTTTAAATAATCATTTGGTCAGTCAGTCAATAAATATTTATTAGGAGACTTATGGTTTTAAAATGCCAGAGTAAATCTTGCCACTCCCTCTTCTCCTCTTGGAATTCACCCAAAAAGGAGAACACAGAACAGAATTTCAAACTCCATTTTGACAAAAAGTAGAGACACCTAAAATCCCCAAACAACAAATATAAGAAAGAGTGCCAAATAACGTGCAAGTCCAAGAGTCAGAGTGCAGTGTTGTAGTTTTAGCTGTCATTTAGGTCTATGGTCTTTTTTTCCCTCTCCCCGCCCCTGCCCCCCAACATTGCACTCACACTCAGCACAGACCGTAGGCAGACTTCTCTCTATGGTCTATTTTGGATTAATTTTTGTGTATGGTATGAAGTAAGGGTCTAAGTTCGTATTTTTACATATGGATAGCAAATTATCCCAGCACAACTTTATGAATAAATTATCTTTTCCTCCATTGAACTAACTTGGTACCTTTGTTGAAAATCAACCGACCATGAATGTAATGGACTCTCAGTTCTGTTCTGTGACACCCATACTATGTCTGTCTTCACACTGTTTACAGTATCTTGACTACTGTATCTTTATAGTAAGTTTTCAAATAAGGTAGTATAAGCTGTGCAGATTGTTCTACTTTTGCAAAATTGTTTTGGCTACTCTAGGTCCTTTGCATTTCCATACACATTTTAGGATCTGATTGTCAATTTCTACAATAAAATGTCTGCCAGAATTTCAATAAGGATTGTATTGCATCTATTGATAAATAGGAGACAATTACCATCTTATCAATTTTAACTTTTCCAATCCATGAATATGGTATGTCTTACCATNGACAATTACCATCTTATCAATTTTAACTTTTCCAATCCATGAATATGGTATGTCTTACCATTTACTTAGATCCTTAAAAACTTTTCCTCAGTGGGCAGCAACAACACACACACACTTTTACTGTGAATAAAATAACAATAGTTTTATGTACCTGTGTGCCATGAGATGCCATTTTTTTTCCCTCTTGGCTTTATCCATTCCAGATTATTTTGCCCATCTTTATGTATGTACTCATTTGAAAAGGGGCTATTTATTACAATGGAAAAAGATATGCAGATGTCAAAAAATACAAAATAAAATAAAAATTTTCTCAGCAATATCTTGTAGATTTCAGTGTACTAGTTTTACACTTTTGCTAAATTTATTCATATGTGTTTATTTTATGCTGTTGTGATTTCCTTAATTTAATTTTCAGATTTTTCACTGCTAGTATATAAAAATACAGTTAGGGCTGGCTGGTTAGCTCAGTCAGTTAGAGCAAGTGTTGTAACACCAAGGTCAGGGGTTTGACCCCCATACCAGCCAGCCACCAAAATAAAATTAAAATACAGTTAATTTTTATATATTGATCCTGTATCATGTGACCTTGCTTGCTAAACTCATTAATTAGTACTAAGGTTTTGTTTTTTGTAGATTCCTCAGGATATTCTATATACAAGACAGTTTTACTTCTTTCTTACAATCTGCCTTTAGTTTATATTTCTTACATTACTGCACTGGCTAGAACCACCAGTACAATGCTGAATAGAAGTGGTGAGAATAAACATCCTAATCTTAGAGGAGAGGGCCAACCTGTGGCTCACTCAGGAGAGTGCAGTGCTGATAACACCAAGGCCACAGGTTCGGATCCTATATAGGGATGGCCGGTTGGCTCACTGGCTGAGCATGGTGCTGACAACACCAAGTCAAGGGTTAAGATCCCCTTACCAGTCATCTTAAAAAAAAATTTTTTTTTTAGAGGAGAAATAGTCAGTCTTTCAACATTAAATATAATGTTAGCTGTGGGTTTTTCATAGATGCCTTTTGTCATGCCCTCTGTCATGTTGAGGAAGATTCCTTCTATTCCTAGTTCTACGTGTGTGCTTCATGAATAGGTCTTGGATTTTGTCAATTTTTTTCTCATCTATTGAGATGATTATGTGGTTTTATTGTAAACTCTATGGTATATCACATAAACTGATTCTCAGATATTAAGTCAATCTTGCATCCCTGGAATAAATCCCACTTGGTCATGGTGTGTAATACTTGCTGGATTCAGTTTGCTAATACTTTGCTAGGATTTTTGGATCTATGTTTTTGAGGGATATCGGTCCTTAATTTCCTTTTCTTGTGTTATCTTTGGCTTTGATATCAAGGTAATACAAGCCTCATAGAATGAACTGAGAAGGTTTGTTCCCTCTCTATTTTGTAAAAGAATTCTGCAGGATTGATATTATTTCTTTCCTAAATATTAGATAGAACTCAAAAGTGAAGCTATTTGGGCCTGGGTTTTTCTTTGTGGAAAGATTTTTAATAACTAATTCAATTTATTTACTTGTTACCATCTAATCAGTTCTTCAATTTCTCCCTGAGTTAGTTTGGACAATTTGTGTCTTTATAGGAATTTGTTCATTTCATCTAAATTGCCTAATTTCTTGGCATAAAATTGTTCACAATATTCCCTTAGAATCTTTTCTCATTTCTGCAGAGTCTATAGTAATGTCCCCTCTTTCATTCCTGATATTGATAATTTGTCTCTTCTTTCTTTCTTTCTTTCTTTTTTTTTTTTTTTTTTTTTTTTTTTTTTTTTTTCC
>NW_007741410.1:20311-21339 GCF_000696425.1 Galeopterus variegatus | reverse complement strand
GGCCCGGGGATTTTCTAAATTACTTCTTGTTTTGGAATTCTATTTTAATTCTATTGTGGAAAGCATGCATTGTATGCTACTGTCTTATAGCCTAGCATATTCTACAGACTATGTTTTCAAATAAAGAAAAAAGAAAGATGAAAAACAGTACTATCATAAAATGCTACATTTTGTGTAAAAAAGAATAGAATGTAGATATACATTTACATTTGCTTGTGTTTACACAAAGAAACCTGAGAGGGTAAATAAGAAACTAATAAAAATACTTTTTTTTAACCTTATATTAAAATTGTAAAAGCAATACAGGTTTATTGTAGAAAATTAGAGAATCAGTTAAGCAAAAGTAAGGAAATAGAAACAAAATATTTCTGGTTACCCAGAGATTATCATACTTAACTCTTTAGTTTTTAATCTTTCCAGAAAATTCTATAAATTTCAACGTATTTTTTTGCTCAAATGAGATCACATTGCATATGCTGTTTTACAACCTGCTTTAATCAACAGTCCTCTGAACTATATAAACAGACTACTTATTCAAAACATAAAATTAACTTTTATTTATTGTTTTTATTTATTTGTTTTTTGGCTGGCTGGTAAAGGGAACAAACCCCAGATAGGTGTTATCAGCATAGTGTTTTAACCAACTCAGCTAACCAGCCAGACCTGAAATTAATTTTTAAAAAGAAGATATAGTTGTTGTTTCCAGCATTTTAAAAAAAGAAAAACCCTCTTGTATATGCATATTGAAAATCTGAACTTAGTCCTTGAAAAACTAGCAACAACAACCAAAATAAAACTATGCTAAGACATACCTTAGTAAAGTTATCAAAATTCAAAGGTCAAATTCAGGCATCCAGGCAAAAAGATAAAAAGTTTTAATATGCCTGTATTGAAGAAACATATTTTCCATGATCCTTTTTTGAAAAATTGACTAGATAATGAATTTTACTCAACCAAGAAAGGAATGGAGACAACTACACCAAAAGGACTCATAGAGAATATTAAAGTCCTTTTATTCTAGGACAGGG
>NW_007741410.1:10135-18867 GCF_000696425.1 Galeopterus variegatus | reverse complement strand
ACCCGGGGCCTTGGTGTTATCAGCACCACACTCTCCCGAGTGAGCCATGGGCCGGCCCTTTATTATAGAACTTTGAACAAAACATATTTGTCATACCAATAAATGTAAATTAGCTAAATTCATGTAGTAAAAGAAAGTAGATGATCAGACTGAATCACAAAACAAAAACCACCAATTATTTGGCATATACAAGACACACCCCTATCCTGGTACTGGCTAGCTGCAAAAAAAAATTTTTTAAAAGAAGAGACACCCCTAAAACAAATTAACCAAGAAAGATTGAAAGTGAAATAACAGGTAGAGGGACATGAGATGAATGCAAACAAAAAGAAATAAGGGCCACAGTCTTATTATCAGATAAGATAGGATTCAAGTCATTCAAGAATTCAAAAGCAGGACTGGCCAGTTAGGTCAGTTGGTTAGAGCATGGTGTTGTAACAAGATTGAGGGTTCAGATCCCTGTACCAGCCAGCCACCAAAATAAGCTAACCCCCTGCCACACACACACAAGAATTCAAAAGCTTTTCACAAGACAAACTGTCTGAAAAGGTGCAGTATACAATGAAGCTCTAATAGTTACACATTCTTTATACCAAATAACATAGTGTCAATATTTATAAATTGAAAACTACCAGAAATACAAGAATTAGACAGAAATGCATTAATATTGGAGATTTTATCTCACTTTTCTTTGATAAGTGGACAAAAATTAAGTAAAAAAAAAAAAGTATACACATGTACACAAAATTACACTAAAACCTAAAGAAGGGCCAGCCTGTGGCTCACTCGGGAGAGTGTGGTGCTGATGACACCAAGGCCACAGGTTCGNTCTATATGGGATCCGAACCCTCGGCGGGAGCGCTGCCACGCTCCCAAGCGCTGCACTCTACCGAGTGCGCCACCGGGCCGGCCCCCACAAAGCAAATTTTAAAAATTATTTATAAATCAATTCCACAAAGAAGTAGAAAAGATGGTATCTCTGAACACAAAACAATGAAACTAGTAATGAATAATATCTGGGAGGTAAAAACAAAAACCTACCACTGAGAAATCAAAATCTCTCTCAAACAAATCTTTGGTCAAAGTAGACATCAAAACCAAAATTGCTGGGCTGGCCACTTAGCTCAGCTGGTTAGAGCATGATGTTAGTAACACCAAGGTCTGGGGTTCAATCCCTGTACTGGCCAGCTGCTAAAAAACAACAACAAAAAAAAACTTGCTAGCTATTGAAGAATATATTAGACTCTATGAACTAAAGCAGTGCTCAGGGATGGAGGGGTGTAAAAAAAAAGCAGTGCTGAGATAGAAATTCATAGTCTTAAATATTTAAAGTAATGAACAAGAAAGTGTAATAATGACAATGAACGAATGAAGCATTTATATAGTAGGCACAATTCTAAAGGTATTCCCCACAAGATTCCCATCTTCTGGTTATTCTATCAAACACTTATCTAAGTACTGCTATGAAAGAATTTTGCAGATGGAATTAAGGTTACTAATCAGCTAACTTTAAAACAGGGAGGTTACTTTGGATTATCTCAGTAGGCCCAGTGTAATCACATAAAAGCAAAAGAGGAAGGCAAAAGAATTAACCAGAGAGATGGGGTGGAAGAAGGGGCAAAAAAGATGAATAGAAGAGGAAGCCAGAGAGATGTGAAGCATGAGAAAGACTTAACCCACCATTTCTGGCTTTGAAAATAGAGGACAGACACCCAGAGCCAGGAAATGCCAGCAGTGTCTAGAAGCTAAGAACAACCCCTGGCCAATAGCCAGCAAGGAAATGGGAACCTCAGTCCTATAGCCACATGGGACTAAATTTGAATTCTGCCAACAACTGAATAAGCCTGGAAGTAGATTCTCCTGCAGAACCTCCAGATAACAGCCGAGTCGACCAAAACCTTGATTTTGGCCTCATAGAACCCAGAGCTGAGAAATCAGCCAAGTCTACTGGACTTCTGACCTGCAGAACTGTGAGATAATAAATTCATGTTGTTTTAAGCAGCTTGGCTTGTGCTGATTTGTTATGTCAGCAATAAAAAACTCATATGGCATTTAACTCAAGAAGTTAGAGCAACCAAATAAAGTCAAGGAAAGCAGATGGAAAGAATAATAAAGTCAGAAACAAAAAATGATTCATTAGGGGACAAATAGAAGGCAGTGGAACAACTTGATAGCTGTTTGAACTGTAATGAACTCTACACAATCTGGCGGAGAGTCCAAAGTGTTTCCTCTGTTTCATGAGCTTCTACTGGGCCGGTGGCCAAGGATGAGCACGGCAGTCAAGGACAACTCCAGTATTCTTAAACAAGAAAATCCTTTATATAACAGACAGGCTTGGCTCCCAAAATAGCCACCTTTGTAATCTCTAAAGTATAATAAGCCCCAATACTCGAAGGGCTGCAGAAGTGGTTTTTCTCCCTGCACTGAGAGGAGCACAAACACCGCTCACTCTCTGCTGATACATGTTGTCTTCTGTCTTTCTGGGCTGTGAATCCACACTCTGATCCTGTTAAATTCATCTGCTTAACTCCCTTCTTTCCAGCTTTTGAAACTTGTGCATTAAAGCTTTTGTTTCGGGGACTGGCTGGTTAGCTCAGTTGGTTAGCGCGTGGTGCCAGTAACAACAAGGTCGAACGTTCAGATCCTGGTACAGGCCAACCGCCAGGAAAAAAAAAAAAACTTTTGTTTTTAATCTGCCATCCTCAAGTGCTTTCGTTTGCTCTCACTGAAATCACCCAGTGGTATACTGATAATTGAAAAAAAAGCCATGAGAGTTAAAGGGTTGGCCAACCAAGTCAGGGAAAAAAATGGAGAAGATACAGATGTACAAAATAAGTAGTGATTAATGGGAAATAACCACAGATTCAGCATAGATAAAAAAGAATCATAAGAGGCTATTTTGCTTAGCTCTGTGTAAGTTTAATTTTTTTTTTTTTTTTTTTTGGTGGCTGGCCAGTACAGGATTGAACCCTGGACCTTGATGTTCTCAGTGCCACTCTCTAACCACCTGAGCTAACAGGCCAAATTTTAATGTTTTTCCTGACTATAGATCTATCGTTGACCTTAATATCCATGTTCTAGATATGTTCTCTTTCTTTTTTTCCTTTTCCTTTCTTAAAAAATTTTTTTATTGAATC
The DNA here is from genome assembly GCF_000696425.1 of Galeopterus variegatus. NCBI lineage: Eukaryota > Metazoa > Chordata > Mammalia > Dermoptera > Cynocephalidae > Galeopterus > Galeopterus variegatus. Next base: position 15,730 of record NW_007741410.1, on the reverse strand, counting down.
ATAATTGATTAGACATATTTTGGGGGTTCAACATTGACATATGTTGATCAAATCAATATTACTAGCATTTATATTGTTACAAATCATACTTATTCTTTATAGCCCTTGTCCAATCTCTCCCCATCTCCTTTCCATCCCCCCTCCCACCACTGATAACCCTAGATTTCTTCTCTCTCTCTGAAAGAGTAATGGTTACTCTGCTGATTTGTTGCCTAGATGATCTGTCCAATGCTGAGAGGTGTGTTCAGGTCCCCAATATTATCGTAGAGCAGATGCTTCTTCTGTCACTCTGGAATAGGCTTTGTGCAGAGACACGTCCTCTTCTTTTCTTTGATCTTTGCTGGTGACTCTCCTTGTGTCAATGCACTCCAGTGGCTGGTAGACCATCTGCATGGTGGTTGTGGCATTTAGCCGCTTTCGTGGCAGCCGTGGTTAATGTGTTGGGTTTGGGGGTCAGCCACATGGAGGTGATGTTTTTGTTTTGTTTTGTTTTGAAAGCAAATTTGATTCTGTATTCAAATCATTGTGTAACATGGTCTTTAAAGTACAGGTAAATTTTACAATATGGGGCAAAGTTCAGAATAAAAAGAAAAAAAAAGAACAACAACAACAAAAATTATATATATAAAGAAAAAAAAATTTAAAACAAACAAACAAAAAATAAAAAGAACAAAGCTAAAAATTAGGGGAAGTCTTCCAGAATACCCAAAGGCCTATGGACTTGTCCAAACGTAGCCAGGCCTTATTGTGACTTAAAGTCTTGCCTGTAGGGCCTTCGTTCTGTCTGTGGCGGGAGAGGATTCCCACCCCTCTGACCCCTGCCTTGCCTCATATAGACCTCAGCATCTTCCCCAAACCTCAGCCCCAGCCTCATTCATCCCTCAGGCCCTGTGGGAACCCTGTGTCAGGTGTTATCAGAATTTCACTTGGTGATTTTTAAGGTTTCAAGAAAAACAGGAGTTTGGAAAGTTTGACTAATGAGATATCCAAAAATAATAAATAGAATGTGGAATGAAACACAGAGCTCTCTACGCTTGGCTTGGAGAGGACTAGAGGAACCAAACCTGAGATGATCACCGGGAGGTAGGAAGAGGCTGCTGAGACCTATGTTATAACATGCTTAACTCTTTTCTAAAACACAGTTATTACCCTAAAAGTTTTTTTTAGTGACTCAGAATCCCAATGGGAAACTGTATTCTAAAACATTTAGCCTTTACCTTGGACAGTCAGGGACCAGTTTGGATGTTCTGAGCTAATCTGAATGAGAATTGGGACAAGGCCTAGGGTGCTTTATCCACAGAGGAACCAATCAAACAAATAAGAGTCCAGAGGGACTTTATCGGGTGCTTGAATAACTACCTAAGCAAAGAGATGCCAAATGCAAAACATTCTTAATCTATTCACAGAGGAATCTTTCTAGTCAATATTTTGTTGGCCAAATTAATTATTTACCGGGCCAGCCCCGTGGCACACTCAGGAGAGTGCGGCACTGGGAGTGCAGCGATGCTCCCACCACGGGTTCGGATCTTACATAGGAATAGCCGGTGCGCTCACTGGCTGAGCGCGGTGTCGGTGACACCACACCAAGGGTTGCAATCCCCTTACCTGTCACGAAAAAGACAAAAAAAAAAATTAATTATTTACCCAAAAAGGATACTATAAATCTTTAGTAAATTTGGGCCCTTCCTTTGTTCAGGCTGGTCCGTCTCTTAATTCTAAATTATTATATGTTTAAACCAATATCTGTAGAATTTACAACTCTTATTTGGACAAAGGACTTTTTCTTTAAAAAAAAAACTCCTGGGCCAGCCTGTGGCTCACTCAGGAGAGTGTGGTGCTGATAGCACCAGGGCCACGGGTTCGGATCCCATATAGGGATGGCCGGTTAGCTCACTGGGTGAGCATGGTGCTGACAACACCAAGTCAAGGGTTAAGATCCCCTTACTGGTCATCTTTAAAAAAAAAAAAAACTCCACTGTCACTTAGATCAAACTGCCTCTAGATCTCAAAAGGTAAGTGCATTGAGCTGAGTAGGTGAGGCCTGGTCCGTCATTCATACAGGTGGATACCCTACCCCCTAAACAAACACTTTTGACTGTTTTAAATACTGAGTTTACTCATTATTTTGCTATTTTAAAAAGGGGGTTTGAGAAACCACTGACTTAGGTCAGCAGGCTGTCAGAGCTGGAAGTTACTTAAACAGTACTGGGTCCAACACCCATGGTCCAGAAAAAGTAGAAAATTGGGCCTCCTCTTTGGAACAGAATCCAGATGGTTTCTTTATTCAAGAAAGAAGGGGGGAAACCCCTAAAAACTGCTTCTAGACATTAAAGAAGCATCCAACTTCAATAGGCAAACATATCCTCTCATGACTGTTGTACTATAATCATTCCAGCATCTGACATTTTCTTTTTTTTCTTTTTTCCTTTTTGTCTTTTTTCGTGACTGGTAACGGGACCGCAACCCTTGGTGTCGTGCCCGTACCGCAACCGGCAACGGGATCGCAACCCTCGGTGTCGCGCCCACACCACACTCAATCAGTGAGCGGACCGGTCTCTATATGGGATCTGAACCCTCGGCGGGAGCGCCGCCGTGCTCCCAAGCGCCGCACTCTACCGAGTGCGCCGCCGGGCCAGCCCACATCTGATATTTTCTAAAAACAAACCAACAAAACAAAACAAAAAGCCTAGGCTAATAGACAAGGCATCACAAAGACCAATTACAGAAAGAGATGTTTATAAACACACTGTCCACTATAGCATTTAGGATGGAAAGTCCAGAGTTCAAGTACAATCTACCTTAGGCAAATTCAAAGTACGTAATTACAATACAGCTTAATGGTTATTTGTATTACAAAATGGTTTGTCACAACATTGTCTACAGAGCCAACATCACTCGGCATTTAAAATATAACTCATTTACAAACACTAAATATATATACAGCTTCAAGGAGGTGATGTTTTAGGCATGCTCCTTGGTGCTGGCAGTGTGCCTGGTTGTGGGAGGAGGGTCCGGTCCCCAGATCCATGCCCAAATTTAAAATTTTTGATAAAATAAATAATTTTCTAGACAATATAATTATCAAAAGAGAGAAAATTGAAGCAAATTGCCTTGAAAGAAATAGAGAATGTTGTCTAGGAGCAAACCGCCAAGCACCAAGCCCAGATAATTTTACAGGGGGATTTTACCAAAACTTTAAGGAACAGATAATTACAATGCTATTTAAACTGTTCTAGAGGATTAGAAAGAATAGCTTTTATTTTATTTTATTTTACTTATTTTTTTTAAAAGATGACCAGTAAGGGAATCTTAACCCTTGACTTGGTGTTGTTAGCACCTTGCTCTCCAAGTGAGCTAACTGGCCATCCCTGTATAGGGATTTGAACCCATGGCCTTGGTGTTATCAGCACCACACTCTCCCAAATGAGCCATAGGCTGGCAGAAGAATAGCTTAAAAAAAAAATCAATGTATCCAAATGAAAAGGCCAGCACACAAAAAGAAAATTACAGACGAATCTCACTTGTATCAATCCAAAAATCCCAAATAAAATATTTTCAAATCAAATCTAACAGAATTTAAAAGAGTAAGACCTTGACCAAATAGCATTTATCCTAAGAATTCAAAGATAGTTTGTTAAACCGTATTACCAGGTCAAAACAGAAAAATTATAAGACCATATCCAAAGATGCTAAAAAGCCTTGTGGCAATATTCAGCATCTAGTTTATATTTGTAAAAACAGTCACTAAGGGCCGGCTCCCACCGAGGGTTCGGATTCCATGTGGAGACCGGTTCCCGGGTGTGGAGACCGGTTCCCGCTCACTGGTTGAGCGCAGTGCAGGCGCAACACCGAGGGTTGCGATCCCGTTGCCGGTCAGTAAAAAAGATAAAAAAAGGAAAAAAAAAAAAAACAGTCACTAAAATAGGAATAGATGGATACTTTCTTAACATGATAAAATATATCTATCTCAGTTCAAAAGCTAGCATCATGTTTAATGGAAAGCAGCAGAAGTATTCTCATCAAAGTCAGAAACACAATAAGGATGTCTACTATTAAATAAATTTATTAAGTTGTGTTTAGTGAAATAAATTAAATAACATTACTATTATTGTAAGGATACTGTGGGCACTCAAGCGGAGGGGAGTGCCCTAACAATATGGTGCCCTTCTGGGTTCTTCTCTGCAGTAGAAGCCCACCGGTGCCAGACCTCAACCAGTCACAGGTCAAGGCTCACCTCCTGCCCAGCCCCGTCCAATCAGCTACCGCCCCGTCCACCCCCTATCAAAACCTGGAATGCAGCTCCCTATAAATATACGTGCAGTCCTTAAATAAAGTGGAACTTCTCTGGTGAACTGTCAGCTCGGGTCCTGTTGTCTTATCAGCTCGGTTCCGTGCGCCCTTTCATTGGTGCCAAAACCCAGGAGGAGTTCAACCTGTGCCAGGGGACTCCTTTCTCGGACTTCCTCGGACCCCTCCGCGACCCCCCCGGGACTGACGGTCTGCCCTTGTCCATTTTCTCCGACGCTGGCTTCCTTCATTCACCACTGGCTCATCCATTAGGTAAGCCCCTTTTTTCCTTTTGTCAGGCTTGTAGATTATTTAAACCTTCACCCTAATCACATTCCCCCGGCCCCGGCATTGACACGTTCCCAGCCCCAGAGGCTGAACCTCCCATTCCTCCCTCTCTCTTTCTCTCACTCCTTTTAACCTTCCTCCTACTGGGTCCTGGACCCCCACCATCCATCAAAACCCTAGTGCGCTAGGTCCCTCCGGCTCCAGGCACAGTTGCCTCCGGGAAGTGAGGGTCTAGGTGACGACCTACACCCCCTTCCTTCCTGGGTTCATCCTTGAACCCATCTCCTGGGAACGGCATGACTCATTGGGGACGCCCTCTGAGTTCCGTCCTTCTCATCTAGCTGGAGGGCTCGTTCCAATCCTCCTTTTAAACCCTCTCTCTCTCTCTAATCCTCTTCGGAATGGGAGCTTCCGCCTCCTCCCTCCGGGGTGATTCACCCTTACAATGTCTCTTAAACAGCCTCACCACCCTATCCCTCAAGCCTGACATTAAGCCCAAACTCCTCACCAAATTTTGCACACAAGATTGGCCTTATTATCCCTTAGATAACCAAAATAAGTGGCCCCCTGAGGGCACACTCAATTCCGACATTCTCCGGGAACTTTTTAACTACTGCCAGTGCCTGAGAAAGTGGAAAGAGATTCCATATGTGGAGGCTTTCCACCTGCTTGCCCATAATCCCTCTCTCTGTCTCACCTCTTCTCCTTCCCAGGTTCTCCTTGCTTCCAAACCCCCTTCATCCTCACCGCCTCCACTACCCCCTACTTCTGATAATTTTGACCCTACAGACGAACACCCCCCATTCAGGTCTTCTCCTCCTGTAACTCCCTCTGCTCCCCAACCCCCTCAGTTAACTTCGTCGCCATCTTCCGCTTCACCTAGTCAGCCTGTTCTCCCTCCTGCCTCCTCCTCCCTTGTTTCTTCTAGCCCCACCTTGCCGCTATCTTGTTCCTTGCCAACTCCCATTTCACCTGCCCTGGCGCCTTCCTTTAGCCCCCCTGTAACTTGTTCCTGAGGAC
>NW_007741410.1:7661-9135 GCF_000696425.1 Galeopterus variegatus | reverse complement strand
GAGAACTGGAAAAGGAACGGCGCAAACAAAAGGCTGATCTGGCCAACCTCCAAATGCTGGCCAAAATGATTACTCAGCCTTCTAAGCGCCCTTCTGGGCCCTCCGCCTCCAAAACTCCCCCCGGCGCTTGCTTCAAGTGTGACAAAGAAGGTCCTTGGTCAAAGAACTGCCCATCACCCAGAAAGCCCACCAAGCCGTGTCCTAAGTGCCACGAAATGGGACATTGGGGCTCAGACGGTCCACTCACCCGAAGCGGAGACTGGCCTAACGGGCCCCAGCCATCCCCGACACCTCAAACACCTCTGGTGGGACTGGCTGAAGAGGAAAAAGACTGACAGGGCCCTGGGTCCTTCCCGACCATGACCATCAGAAGAAACGAGCCCAGGGTAACTATTGTTGTGGATGGCCGACCCGTCTCCTTCCTCCTGGACACAGGAGCCACTTTCTTGGTCTTAAAGGAGTTTCAGGGCCCAACCACACTTAACATTTCTCCTATAGCTGGGGTAGGAAAAAAAACATATATACCCCTGCAGAACACCTCCACTAACTTGCCACATTAAAGGCATTTCATCTCCTTTCTCCCACTCATTTTTTGTCATGCCCCAATGTCCCATCCCTCTATTAAAAGAGATATTCTCACCCAGTTACATGTTTCCATCTCTATATCCCCATCCTCCTCCTCCGTAGCCTCATTCCTTTTAGCCCTCATTTCCGGCCTAGCGAGATACTTTAGAGCATGGATCCCAAATTACCCTTTTTGGCCCGCCCACTGTATGCCCTTGCAAAAGGAGACCAAAATAAACCCCTATCATTTTCACCAGATAAGCCATTCCAAAAACTCCGCCAGGCCCTAGTCGTGGTCCCTGCTTTACACCTGCCTGACCTCACTAAACCTTTCTCCCTTTACGTACATAAAAGGGACGGACAAGCCCTGGGTGTGTTAGGACAAACATATGGCCCCCGGGACCGCGGCCCGCGGCGCTGCCAGTGCCCTGAGCCTCGTGGTGTTGGGGGTGGGTGGGGTTAGATGCGCCGCGTTTGTGCACAGCGCGCCCCTCGCCCGCCACCTCCCGCTCCCGGCATGGCCCCGCCTCTGCCGCCAGCTCGTGCTCTGTCCCATGGTCCCGGCTCCTCCCTCCCTGCCTCCCTCCGTCCCTCCTCTCCTTCCGGCCCCGCGCCCCGCCTCACGCACCCCCCACCCAGGCGCTCTCTTCACCCGTCTGTGGCGGGGGATGTGTCCTGCGGTGGCGGCGGCAGCGGCGGGCCGTTCTGAGGAGGGCCATGACACCCCAGATGCTGCACTCCTTCCTCTCCTACCAGATACCACAGACAACCCTGCTCCAACACCAGATAACAAATCTTCTCTTTTCCATCTTCTTCATGATCTATTCCATTCAAATCCACGAAGTCTAACTAACACTCTTCCTCCAAACTTTCTTTCCTTTAACTTCAGCAGACAAAACTCTTCTACAAA
>NW_007741410.1:6232-7104 GCF_000696425.1 Galeopterus variegatus | reverse complement strand
GGGTGGATAGAGGCCTTCCCCACTACTAACAAAAAGGCCACCACTGTGGCTTCCATACTCCTCTCCCAAATTATCCCAAGATTCAGAATGCCCTCTTCCATACAAACAGAAAACGACCCAGAGTTCACTGCTCAAATAATACAAAATTTATCTCAAGCCCTCTCCCTCCCTTGGCACTTACACTGTCCTTACCGGCCCCACGCCTCAGGAAAGGTTGAGCGCGCCAACAGGGCTCTAAAAGTCATCCTTACTACACCCCACCACGGCCTTCAGGGCACTGGGCAGACCCCTAGGTATTCTCTTGTCACATTAGGCAATCCACATTCCCCTCCTTTCCCAGCCCAATTAGAGGCGACCTCTTCAGGGTGAAGCTCCCATTCTCTCACTTTTTCCTTCAATCTGATATTTCTGTTTCTCTGAGCCCAGGGCTCCCAAAAATCCCGGCGCCAAGTTCCTTCGAGCCTCCAGGCACTCGCCCTCACCGAGGTGACGGAAGGTAAAGTGACGACTTCTATCCTCCTCCCTCCCGGTTCATCTCTGAACCTCTGGGACTGACAGAATATAGGTGGGGACGCCCTCTATATTTGTGTCTTTCCCTCCCTCTGGCTGAAGGAATTTTTCCCTTCTCCACCTCCTTGTCTTTCACTCTCCTTCCTGCTTTAATATGGGAGCTTCCCCCTCATCACCTGTAGCAGATTCTCCCCTCCAATGCCTTATAAAAAACCTAAAAACCTTGTTTGTATGGGAGGTCCGCTTTACCTCCAGGAATCATCCCTAAACAAAAAACCATACCCTCCAACCTAGCTATCCCACTACTTTCCCATCTTCGAGCTGAACTCTGGAAACACCAGGATTGGCTATTGCCTAATCCT
>NW_007741410.1:0-1402 GCF_000696425.1 Galeopterus variegatus | reverse complement strand
TACAAGAGTATATTGCAGGTGCACCAAAAATTTAAATAATTTGTCTTCATTGAGTAAAGATAAAACAAATAAACAAAAGAAAAAAATTTTAAAACCTCAAATTTAAATATTAAAAATAAAATCACAAAAGTACTTGGATAAACAAGTGGAGAATTTTAAAAAATATATTGTAGTGGGGAAGGCTCTATAAATATATGAGGGCCCTAAAAATGATTTTTGAAACAAAATCTGTTAAATAATCAAGGTCAGTGTTCTCATGGTTTGTATGTGAGATTGTAAGTGTAAGAAGGGGCTGGTGATCTCAGTTGGTTACAGCGTGGTACTAGTAACACCAAGGTCTAGGGATCAATCCCTGTACTGCTGGCCAGCTTAAGGAAAAAAAAAAAAAGCAAGTACATTTATACAAGGGAACTTCAGAAAGTCCCCAGAAAAATGGAATTGAAAGATAAAAGTATGAACTTGATTTTTCAACATAAGCTCCATCAAATTTAAGACATTTTTGTAAGACATGATACCAGCCATTTAGTTCATCCCTAAAGAATGAAGGATCCTGGGAAGTTAACCATATCGATGCGATCTTTTTTACATTATTAATTAAGAAAAATGGGTGACCTTTAAAGATAACCATGTCAATCCTGTCATTTTTACATTAACTGACGAAAAATGGGTGACCTTTAAAGATTTTTTTAAGATAAGAAGCAAAAAGGAGGGCTGGCCTGTGGCTCACTCGGGAGAGTGTGGTGCCGATAACACCAAGGCCATGGGTTCGGATCCCTGTATAGGGATGGCCAGTGAGCGTGGTGCTGACAACACCAAGTCAAGGGTTAGGATCCCCTTACCGGTCATCCTTAAAAAAAAAAAAAAGCAAAAAGGGCTGGCTAGTTAGTTCACTTGATTAAAGTGCAGACTTATAACCCCAAGGTCATGGGTTTGGATCCCTGTACTGGCGAGCTGCCAAAAATAAATAATTTTTTAAAATGCCCTAGATTTTCTTTAGAAAATATTTATTGGTGAAAAGGGAAGGCAGCTTTATTCAGGACTGGTAACCTGAAGAGAGATGGGAGGCTGACCCATCTCCGAGGCTCAGATATACCAAGGACTGTTTTTTTGTTTGTTTGTTTTTATTTCAAAAAAAAGATGACTGGTAAGGGGATCTGAACCCTTGACTTGATGTTGTCAGCACCACGCTCTCCCAAGTGAGCCACGGGCCGGCCCTACCACGGGGTTTTTAAGGAGGAGGTTGAGGGAAGTGAAAAGCGGGAGGAAGGGGACATGTAAGGGGCCAGGTGCAAATTCTTGCCGAGGCTCTGTCTGGCTTCTGTTCTCATCCTTGATGTTATCTTAGGATCCTGCAGGATTTTAATTTGCTTTAGGGTAGAATGAGCATAGCTTTATTGATGTC
>NW_007741409.1:17003-25470 GCF_000696425.1 Galeopterus variegatus | reverse complement strand
AGAAAAAGAAATACCACATGTTCTCACTTATTTGTGGGAGCTAAAAATAAATAAATAAATTTACTCACATACATACATACATACACACACACACCAAAAAAAAAAAAGAAAAAAAACCGGGGGGGGGGGAGAGGAAGATATAACAACTACAATTATTTTTTTTGAAGTTCCTACAACAAGCAGATGGAAAGGACATGCTTGGGTGGGAGGGGGGAGAGGGAAGAGGGAGGGAGGTTTCGGTGATGGGACATAATAATCAACTACATTGTATATTGACAAAATAAAAAAATAAAAAAATTAAAAAAATAAATAAATAAAAGAAAATGATATACCAGTGAGCAGATCTGTAAGGTGAGTGTTGGATTATTGCAAATCATAGTTCATCATAGAAGTTTTCAGCAATCCCAATCAGGTAGCAAAACCATTTCTGCACATGAGAAAAGAAAATATTTTAATTTATTCTCTTCTTAAGTGAGACTTTATTTCAGTGAGAAAAGAGGGTAGGTGAGAGATTGGGTTAATTTCTTTTTTCCATTAAGCCAACCTACTGAAGGAAAGTCACTGAAGGAAGACAACACGATATTTTAAAATGCATATCTTTGCAGGGGTCAATTTGTTACTAGAGAGTGGAATTATCAATTCTCAGGGCTACATTAGCAGGGACTTGGACACGCCTTCTTAGAGTTTCCCACGGAACAAGAACTTTCAGTGAAATAGGACTATTTAAAGCTCCCAGAGTAATCACCTTTGTATTTTTTTTTTCCTTTTTGTCTTTTTTCGTGTCCGGCAACGGATCGCAACCCTCAGTGTCGCGCCCGTACCGGACCCGGACCGGCAACGGGATCGCAACCCTCGGTGCTGCGCCTGCACCTCGCTCAGCCAGTGAGCGGGAACCGGTCTGTATGTGGGATCCGAACCCTCAGCGGGAGCGCTGCCGTGCTCCCAAGCGGCGCACTGTAGCAGTGAGCCACCGGGCCGGCCCTCACCTTTGTATTTTTACACAGATGTCATCCTTTCACCTTTTTTGGTACAAGGAAACAGCTAATGTGACTTGAAGGTGAAGAAGCAAATATTGGGCAAGAAAATTAGAATTCTTACCTGAACTGAAATAGAGACATATCCCAAAAGGCCCTCAATGGAACAAGCTCAGAGTAGGGAGAGGGACAAAGAAGAAGTATGAGAATACTTCAAAATTACATGAAAAGATTTGCATTACCTTTTAATTCTGTGTTTCCATGAACTTTTCATGAACCAGTTTGCACTTTAAAAGTGTTCTAATTGTGTCTGAGAAACTACCCATATCCTCATCAGACTAGAAAAAAATAATCTTTAGCACTACTACGGCATCCAAGAATATTTTAGCTAGCTGGGAAAAATAAGGGCTGGAATCAAGGAGTATATCCAGTAAACAATGTACATATGCAAGGTAATGATTTAAGTTTAAAAGTCTCCCCTTAGATATCTTGAGTAGCAGATGAGTAAACTCACATGTCAGCAAGCAATCCAGACAGAATTATCATTTCCTGAAAAAAAGTTTATTCAGAGAAATCATCTCTAATTTGGTTAAGAGAGAGAGAGAGAGATCAACATAGCAGACCTCAATATAACTCCTAATTTTCAAAAAATGTATCTTTATCCCATAGAATGAAAGTAAAGTTAAGCTATTACTAGGGGCTTTTATGAGACATTTCCCCATTCTCTTCTTAACAATCTCTCTCTCTCTCTCTCTTCTCTTCTCTTCTCACTCCAAACTTCTAGCACCACAAGAAACCTCTACTTAGGGGTTTCTCTTTCATCTAAATGTGACCATAGCCTACATCCCACTGCATAGCCATCAGCTATGAGACCTCCATACTTGCAGAGCAGTTCTCTCCTGCATGGGAGTGCACTAAAGTTTAGGCCCATCCTAAACTCAACACAAATAAAATGGCCAATCAAATGACTGCAGAGGCAGCGGTAGTTCACATTGTTTGTCATGGTTATCAACAACTGTTGCTGCTTTATTAGTAGGGGTGGAATCTAAAGCACATCCTGGGGTTGGATTCAATGCTAGACCTGCACATTGACTTTGGATAAGATGATAGAGAGAAAAGAACTTTTGTTCTTCTATAATCCATAGAAGAATTGGCATCTGTTTTTCTCAAACAGTCAAAACCAGAATTAGAGATGATTTTTCTGAATAAACATTTTTTCAGAAAATAATAATTCTGGACATATTGTTTATCAAAGTAACACTTGGCACAAACATGGGATTCCAATGTCAACTAACCACACAGCCCATCAGAAATCCATCCAGAAAAATGTGAAATGGCCCCTGATAAGAAAGCACAAAGCAATGAGTCACAACCTCTGAGCTGACACCTAGGGAGACACAAGCACAGATGTCATCTTCCCGTCCTTCCTTCCTTCCTGCCTCTCACTCACACCCACCAACCGAGGAGGGTGGTGAGATTTTTCACAGATGCAATGTGGGTAGGTCGGGCTTAGGTTGTTTGATGGAATTTTTTCTTTTGGTGTGTGTATTTATTTGTGTGCATGTGTGTGTGTGTTGTTAATGTACACCAGAATTTCTCTAGAAATGACACTTGTCTCTAATATCCATTCGCTTATTATTCCTCAAAACAGTTTAAAGTGAAGGGGTGAGCAAGCTTCAGTTGACATTGGCCACATTGATATAATAATTTTAGGTAATAAAGAGAGACAAAAATAATGAGAAAGATGAAGGAAGAGAAAAAAAAGAAGTAAAAAGAAGAAAGAGAAAAGTGATTTAATAAGTAACATGCTTTTTTCCTGCAATCTCAATCTGAATTGTGTTTTCTGGAAGTCTAATTGATTAATGAGCTCTTCCCAGCCCGATTCCCACCACACCTAGACAAGAAGAAAAGTCCATTTCCTCTTTCATCCTAGATTACAATTATGAGATATGCTTTGAAAACCTGAGCTAGGGTGACTGATTGTTATGGGTTTAATTGTGTCCTGCTAACATTCATATATCCTAATCCCTCAGAATTTTGCTTTATTTGGAGATAGGGTCTTTATAAAGGTAATCAAGTTAAAATGAGGTCATCAGGGTACGCTTTTATCCAATATGACTGGTATCTTTACAAAAAGGGACATTTGGAGACAGATGTCTGCACACAGGGAGAATGCCATGGGAAGATGAAGACAGAGATTGGGGTGATACTTCTGCAAGTCAAATATTGCCATCAGACCATCAGAAGATAGGCAAGAGGCATGGAATGGGTTTTCTCTTAGAGCCTTCAGAAAAACCAACCCTATTGACACCTTGATCTTGAACTTTTAGCCTCCATAACTGTGAGAAAATACATTTCTGTTGTTTACCCAGTTTGTGTTACTTTGTTATGGAAACCCTAGTAAACTAATACACTGGTGTTACTGTCTTTATGTTTTTTCAGGACTCACCAGTCACCAGCAAAGGATTAAATGCTCTGTTGTTACTTTGTTATGGAAACCCTAGTAAACTAATACACTGGTGTTACTGTCTTTATGTTTTTCAGGACTCACCAGTCACCAGCAAAGGATCAAATGCTCTGCGGAGTTAGAAATAAAATAGAAATCATGACAAACATCTTCAATGAGACATGGAAGGGCCCCCCCTTTAATAACATCCTATGTTAATATTATCGGTTTGACAAAAACAAGAACAAAATAAGAAAAAAAGTCGCAAGACACCAGCTACATGAATTATAAAATAAATCTTATGGTTCTACTTGTTCTGAACCAGTGTAAACATCATGAATTGTCATCAAAATACAAAACAAGCAAAGAAAGTCTATGAGTGCACCTCATGTTGAGACCTTCCCGTGTCACAAAGTATGCTATGCCACGATGTTCCCTCACCCACACACGAACTTTTTTGCAGTGATAAGTTTTATACTACATCTTTCCTAAGAGGCAGAATTATATAACTAAAAAACAGTATAGTTTTCATGAACAGGCCAGTAAAATATTCACATATTGAATGTTCAAAAGGGTACCAATCTACCTTGATTTGTGGCCATAAAGCTCCTTATCTCAATAACTTGATCACAGTGCGTTACAGAAAACGATGCTTTCTACTGCTTCTTATATGAAAATACCAGTCCCAAAGTCACATTCAATCTCAGTGTGCATTTTAGACGCTATCTCTATTTAAGAAACAACACTTACTCACAGCCATTATAAAATGAGCGGCCTCTGCCACTAAAGAGATTTGGTTGGCTTTCATAACAAATGGACAGGGATTACAAGTAATTTAGCCTAATTTTCAAAAGAAAGGCTAGCTTAGCAGACATGAGAATTTTGGTAATTACATGTGGTTAGTTCCACAGATACAATAGGTATCATTTATTGAGTACTTACTATGTGCCAGTTATTGGGTTTTGCATATATGATCTCATTTAATTCTCACAAAACTGGAAATTGTTTTTTCACTACTAACCTAATTTTGATGTAAAAATTATATTAGCAACACATGAATGGATTAATGAGTTTTATTTTCAGAATTTTAAAATAATAGTTAAGCGATGTCCTTTTATGCTTTTTTATAAAAAACCAAATATCCACCTGTAGATCTTTGGAAGTCAAAGCTGGACAATACAATGACTTTCAGATATCTGTGTGTATTTACAAACAACCAGATTAATAGGCCAAGCATATCTTAACCTAGTTACAAAATATTTCCTATCACTTTTATCAGAGGAAAATGAGTATTTTCCAATAGTTTACTTAACCACTAAACATCACCTGCAGAGGGTTGTGGTAACCTGCAATGATGAATAATTTGTAAGATTATCTGTAAGAGAATACTTCATTCTCTTAAAACTTGATCATAAATTTAGGATTTTAATTTAATACTATACGAGCCAGTGGGAGCTGTGTTCAGAAAGCAAATGTATTTCATAAGAATATAAAGGGAATATTGCATAGGACATAACAATGAACACAGTAACAGTGTTCAGCTACATTTCTATCCAGGATGTGGTTGTTATAATAAAGAATGTATACATTCAAAATAGAGTAAAATAATAAAAACATTACTTTACATTTTACAAGGATTGGCTGCTTACTCTGTGCTTGATAACTAGTCTGTGAAGTACTTAAAACTGTAATGATTCTCCTATTATTTTAATTGAGAAAATAAAAGTCCACAGACTTTAAATAACTTGCCCAAAACAACACAATCTCTAGGTGACTGATATGCCAGCCTACTTTTAATAAGGGTTGTGGTTATTCCCAAGTACATCAGAGATATGCTGGGTCCTCAAGGATGCCATAGGTGACTAGATGAGGACTTCATTGTATACAAGGAATTGAGTGGCACCATTTTCAATGCTTTTGAACTAAAAGTATTATACTAAAACACCCCATTATGCTCCCAGATATGCTTATGCAGAACGGTCCAAGAAAATTATTGTATATTAAGGTTGTTTAATTGGTTTCCATAATTTCTGATCACACCTGATCCATATCTGCCATTTCTCCACATTCCCCTTAAATGTAATTAATGTGGAAGTTCTGGACTGTAAATACAAATAGATTGAAGAGACAAGAACTAGGAAGAAAGGATATCCAAGAATCAGGAAGCAAGGATATACCGAGAAGATATTTTAGACCCAAGGAATACACAGAAACTAGAGTTCGAGATAGGCCTATGAGTCTGTGCTGGGGAACATTCAAGACCAAGGATATATACTGATGATAATTACACACAAGGACAAGGGAAAGTTTGAATTTTGAAAGAAAGAGAGAGAGGGGGGGGGAAAGAGGGAGGGAGAGAAAGAAAGAGAAGATGATTAACTAAATAATCATTTTAGTTACTTTTTGCACAATTGATTGAAGGGAGGAGTCGGGGGTAATGGTGCATTTTAATAAACTAAGGGAAGTACAGTACAAGTAATCTCAGAGCCTTGGGATCACACTTCACACATAATATAGGTTCATAGATAAACTCAAATTCCAGAAGAACTGCAGGTCAGAATAAGGAAGAACTTTAGAACTGTTTTGTCCAATATGGTAATCAGTAGTCACATGGTAACCAGTAGTCACATAGCAGAGTGGCACTTGCTGAAGAGCAAATTAAAGAAATGATTTATTCTTCACTTCTTTCCTTATTTTTTAAGTCTTGTTTGACATTTTTGTTATCCAGCCATAACATCCTGTTATCTGGTTATCTTGTTCTCAGTTCCTGCATTTTTCCTTTATAGCTACTACAATTGCTTAATAAAGTATATTAATTCATTTTGAAATATTGTTTTATAGTTTTTTATGCTTCAAGACAAATTTTATACCTATAATTCCTTCCTAAATTGTATTAACTCATTCTAAAATTTTGTTATAAATTCTCTGCTTCAAAAATAAAGTTTAGTAAATTTTCTTCAGTTGCTAAGAAGTTTTTTTTTTATTTTATGTTTATTCTTAAGGTATCTTTCATTAAGTTTTTATAGCTTTACTTTTAGTTATTCATATTTCAATGTGATGGGTAATTATGGACCTTAGCAGAAGTATCCTAAAGGAAATTATGAGATATTAGTGTATGTTTCCTTTTTGCCTTTTTCTTGGCTCAAGATCACTACAATATGACATTCTATATGTGTTCTTCTAAGTAGGGGAATTTTGTCAATATTAACTCATATTTTGGAGTTTACAATGTTCTGATTTTACCAACAATTTAAGATGGGGGTGGAGAGGTCATTTAGACTCCTAAATATACTCTATGTTTTCAGTAGGAAAAAGATGGAAAGATTTAGATCTAAGCTATTGTGCTTTTTTTTTTTTTTTACAGATACTGCATAGCATAAACATTTATTAATTTCAAAATTGACTTCAAACCATTAAAAATGAAATTGTAATAAAGAGTATGACACAGAGCATCAGGAAACAAAGTATTCACCAAAAAAAAAAAAAAAAAAAAGTTATAGTTAGCGTCTTAATAAGCTGGCTTTCTCAAACATTCTCTGCATTTACCTTGGCTGACTTTCCACCTAGGAATCTGAGGAGCTATTTTCTTTTCTGGTTCATTGACTAGAGATAATTTGGTATCAATTTATTCTCTCTCAGCCGAGCAGTTATGGTGGCTTTTCTGCTCACCTTGCCTATAAAGCTTTCCCCTTTATTATTTTTTTTTTTTTTTAGGTTTTTGTTTTTTGTTTTGGATTTTGTTTGTTTGCTTGTTTTTTGGCGGCTGGCCGGCAGTGAGATCTTAACCCTGTATCTTGAATACCATTTTCTCCTCGGATAAAGCTCAATGATTTTCAAAGCAACTTTGTATTCACCAAAAAAAAAAAAAAAAAAAAGTTATACTTAGCGTCTTAATATGCTGGCTTTCTCAAACATTCTCTGCATTTACCTTGGCTGACTTTCCACCTAGGAATCTGAGGAGCTATTTTCTTTTCTGATTCATTGACTAGAGATAATTTGGTATCAATTAATTCTCTCTCAGCCGAGCAGTTATGGTGGCTTTTCTGCTCACTTTGCCTATAAAGCTTTCCCCTTTATTATTATTATTATTTTTTTTTTTTAGGTTTTTGTTTTTTGTTTTGGATTTTGTTTGTTTGCTTGTTTTTTGGCGGCTGGCCGGCAGTGAGATCTTAACCCTGTATCTTGAATACCATTTTCTCCTCGGATAAAGCTCAATGATTTTCAAAGCAACTTTGGTAAGCATTTTTATTGGATCCTCATAACTTTAGAAAATAATCAATGAAAGTGTTATTTCTCCTCCTATTTTGTAGATAAGGAAAGAGGCTATGAGGATGAGAACTGAGACAAAGGTCTCTAGAGGCTTGGTCCAAGATTTTGGTTCTCAATTATCCTGACTGATGGAGCCACTAGTTTCTCTCACTCTCTGAATAGGTTTTCTTTGCCACAGTCACCCAACCCCACTTTTTTTAAACTTTTTTTTCGTTAAATTTTTATTTTGTCAATATACACTGTATATGATTATTATGGCCCATCACCGACACCTCCCTCCCTCCTCCCTCTCTCCCCTCCCCCCCAAAAATGTCCTTTCCGTTTGCTTGTTGTAACAACTTCATAGAAGTATAGTTGTTATATCTTCTTCCCCACTCCCCCCCCCGGTATTTTTTGTGTGTGTATGTGGGTGAATTAATTTGTTTGTTTTCTTTAGCTCCCACCAATGAGTGAGAACATGTGGAATTTCTTTTTCTCTGCCTGACTCGTTTCACTCAATATTATTCTCTCAAGGTCTATCCATGTTGTTGCGAATGGCAGTATTTCATTCGTTTTTATAGCTGAGTAGTATTCCATTGTGTAGATATACCACATTTTCCATATCCACTCATCCGATGATGGACATTTGGGTTGATTCCAGCTCTTGGCTATTGTGAAGAGTGCTGCAATGAACATTGGGAAACAGGTATACCTTCGACTTGATGATTTCCATTCCTTTGGGTATATTCCCAGTAGTGGGATAGCTGGATCGTATGAGAGAATGGGTTTGTGAATTAGA
>NW_007741409.1:0-16172 GCF_000696425.1 Galeopterus variegatus | reverse complement strand
ATGATTTGTTTTTTAGCTCCCTCCGATGAGTGAGAACATGTGGTATTTCTTTTTCTCTGCCTGACTCGTTTCACTCAGTATTATTCTTTCAAGGTCCATCCATGTTGTTGCAAATGGCAGTATTTCATTTGTTTTTATAGCTGAGTAGTATTCCATTGTGTAGATATACCACATTTTCTGTATCCACTCATCCGATGATGGACATTTGGGTTGATTCCAGCTCTTGGCTATTGTGAAGAGTGCTGCAATGAACATTGGGAAACAGGTATACCTTCGACTTGATGATTTCCATTCCTTTGGGTATATTCCCAGTATTGTGCTTTTTTTTATCATTACAAAATGTAAACTTTTTTTGTGGCCCTTTACTAATTTCTCCCTAACTCCCTCTCCCCCTCCCCCATCCCACTGCTATTGGCCTCAGTTCCATTCTATACCTATAAGAAATCAAGAGATTGAATTCTAAAGAAATATTACTGCATAAAGTTGCTGGTTTTAATCACTTTCTTAGTGACATGAGAAGATCCACCATATCATATATGATCCGGATATCATCCTTAACATTGATTCTTATGCATCCTTTGCAGAAAATTTTTAAAATTTAGGAAACCTTAAGGTTTCCACTAAATCTCTACTTTCAAACCATACTTCATGCAGAATTCTAGGATTTCCTGAGAGTGATATGGTTCACTTTTCTAGAGCCAGCATCTTTCTTAAAAAGACTTGGCATTGGAAACTTAAATATTATATTTTTAAAAGTACATAGGATTTACATCTTCATGCTAACGTGGATTTCCTTGAAACAGGCAAATGCTCCCACAGATGGAAAAAAAATCCCAGATAAAGTGCAAACTTATGTGAAGACATTGGAGAGATATTGATGTAACCATGATTTAAGTGACCAAAATCCTTGAGAAGAGAGAACCACGCAAAGCAATGAGAAGATAATCAGCAGTCAAGTTTTCCCTCAGGGCATATTCCAGTTCTCTCTGGACAAGAGGGTCTGCGTGGAGGACTGCTATTAAGAGGAAGAGATAAGCAAAAATTTTGGCAGAACTTCAGGATTGGTGACAAAAACATTTAAGAAGAGTGGAGTCAAGATCAGAGTGAGAAGGGAGAGGCAGAGAACTGAGAAAATATACTTTGCTGGTTTCTCCTGAGAGCATGTGCTAATTTCTGAGGCTGTGTGGGACAAAAAAATATAAAACAAAATTAATAATGACTCTAAAAAGCATAAGAGAGATTCTGGCGATCTTATACAATGAAGAAGCAATGATTAGAATTTAGGACTAGCCAGGTGGAGACACCCTGAGCAGCACACTGGGATCTCAATTGGAATTATTGGAGGGCTAGGCCCTTGGAAAGTCAAATCAGAAAAGTTGGAGATTTATCAAAACTCAAGTTAGCACAATCTCTGATTAAATTAAGATGTTTAGTAAAAATTCTATTTGACTATCAAGGAAAGGGAAAACTATCCTTGAAGAATAACACCATTCAATGACTCTTCATGCACAACATCCAATACCCAATAAAAACTTATCAAGTGTTCAAGACAAAGGGGGCAAAATGACCCAAAACTAAGAGAGACAAGAAGACCATATACGCAAACCCATGAGTCATGGAGATGCTAGTGATATGAAAACCAATTAGCATGTACAGAAACATATTAGAAATTGGCAAAATAGATTTTTTGTTTTGTTTTTTAAAAAAATATTTTTTAAAAATGTCAACTGCATTGTATATTGATAAAATTTTTAAAAAGAACTATATGCAACATAGATTTTTTAAAATGAATTTCAATGTAATAATGCAATTTTGAATCAAATGTACATTCATGAAACTAAACATGCAATAGCTTGTCTTATAACTCAAAAGATGTAGAACAGATATAGCAGAAAAGAAGCTTGGTAAACCGAAGAGGGATGTCAGAAAATAAGAATAAAGGGCAAAGTGAAAAATAAAAAAAATTAGAAAAAAGCATTTAAGAATTATATAGGACAGTGAAAATTTTCTAAGTATGTATAGTTGGAATCATAGAAAAAGAGAAGTGAGAGAATGATGGAGGGAAAGTAATATTTGAAGAGTTAATTGCTGAGACTTTTCTAAAACTGCTGAAATTCATCAACCCATAAATTCAAAAAGCTTTGTGAACTCCAAGGAGGATTACCATTATTGTTCACATCACAGTAAAAATCATGGAAAACTCTTGAATCATAGATGAAAGGTAAAGTCTTAAAAGCATCAGAGTATCAAGGCACATCCTTTTGGTGAAACAAGAATAGGATTTATGGCTAATTTTTCCATAGAAATTATTGAAGCCAGAGGCAATGGAATGATGTGTTTAAAGTTTTTTTGGGGGGAGGGGGAAGAAAAAGAAAGACCTATGCAACCTAAGTTTCTATACTGGATGAATATATTCTATCCAAAATAAAAGTCAAAATTAAAAAAAACCGCTAAAATATCTTTTATCCAATGTACCCACATTAAAAGAAATACTGTAGAAATATTCAGGCAGAAGAAAAACAACTAAATGGGGAAACAGACGTACAGGTAAGAAAGAATAAATTAGTGTAAAGTTATGGGGTAAATATAAATTTATACCAACTGTAGAAAATAATAACATAAGTTTATAAAATGTTTTTAAAATTCAAATATATAACAGTAAAGGCAAAGATCAAAGGCAAGCAGAGGTAAATGGAGTTAAAGTGTCCTAAAAAGTTAGCATTTTGAAGGAAATGGTTAAAAAGTAACTTCTACTGGACTGTAATAAGTGCAGGATGCATGTTGCAATTTCTGTGACATGCATTGGGAGAACAGCAAAAAGATATAAAACTAAAAAAAAAAAAAACTATCAGAAGGGAAAATAGAAGTATAAGAAATTGACTAACCCAAAGAAGGTGTGGTGGACAGAATAATGATACCCCCCCATGCAATTTCTGTGACATGCATTGGGAGAACAGCAAAAAGATATAAAACTAAAAAAAAAAAAACTATCAGAAGGGAAAATAGAAGTATAAGAAATTGACTAACCCAAAGAAGGTGTGGTGGACAGAATAATGATACCCCCCCCAAAAAAATATGTCAGTGTCCTGATTCCTAGAACCTGTGGCTTGTTTGCATCGCAAAGAGAAATTGAGATTGATGATAGAATTAAGATTACTAATATAACCTTATGATAGAGATTATCCTAGATTATTCCGGTTGGGACCGAGGTAATCACAAACATCCCTGTAAATGGAAGATGGAGACAAAGGAGAAAGAACCAGAGAGATCAGAGAGATGAAAGAAAAACTCAGCCTGATGTTTCTGGCCTGGAAAATAAAGAAATGGGGCCAAGGAATGCAGACAGCCTCTAAAAGCTGGAAAAGGTCAGAAATGGATTTTCTCCTAGAGAATATAGAAGGAATGCATCCTTTACACTGCCTTGATTTTAGCTCAGTGAGATCCACCAGAACTCCAGACTGTAAGATAATAAATATGTATGTTTCACACAACTAAATTTGTAATAATTCATTACAGTAGCAGTGGAAAACTAATACAGAAGGCAATAAAGAGATTTAAAAATTATAAAAGATCAAATAAAGAGCAAATAGTAAGAGAGGAAAGCTGATATTAAGTTGAAGTGCATCAAAATTACCTTAAATGTCAATGAATTATTAATCAAATTCAAATATTAATATCATCCCACTGATTTTTTTAAAATCCCAACTTTATGCTGCTTTCAACAAAACATTAATATAAGGACTCATGTAGCTTGAAAATGAAGTGATGAAAAAAGATACACTGTGCTAATACTAACCAAAATAAAGATGAGGTAGCTATATAAATAGCAGAAAGTGTTGCTTTAAAAACATTTTTTAATTACTAGAGAATAAGAGGGAGATTTTATAATTAAGAAAGAATCAATCCCCCAACATGATATTTTAATTCTAAATTAGCGTGCATACAGAAACATTGCTTAGAAATATACAAAGCAAAAACTGATGAATGTAAAAGGAAAAATCAACTTAATATACTTCTCTCAATAAACTGATTCAAAACCAGGAAGAAACACTCAAATATAATATAGAACACCTGAACAACATATTTATCAAAATTGATTAAATTGACTTTTACAAATCACCTCAACCAAGATTGACAAAATTTATGCTTTTTATATATTAAATCAAAGAAGCTATTGTATAATTCCATTTATATAAAATTGAAAATGAGAACAGCTGATCTAGGAAATTAGTCAAAAGAATGGCAGTTTTTTGTAATAGGGTTGATGGAGAAGCCCCAAGGGAACTTTGGCATGTTGGCAATGTTCTATTTTTTTATTTATATTGTGGCTACATGGTTATGTCCTGATGGAGTTTGGATGTGTTGTTTCCACCAAAACTCATGTGGAAATTTGATCCCCAGTGTGGCAGTGTTGGAAACTGATTGAGTCATGGGAGTGGATCCCTCATGAATGGATTAATGCTCTCCCTGGGGGAGGGGGGATTAATGAGTTCCCATGAGAGCTGGTTGTTTAAAAGACCCTGGCACCTTCTCTCTCTCTCTTGCTTCCTTTCACCATGTGACCTGCTTGTACCCACAGGCTGCCAGCCAATTTCCACCATGAGTAGAAGCAGCCTGAGGCCTGCACCAGATGCAGCTGTCCCAGAATAATAGACCAAATAAATCTCTGTTTTTTATAAATTACCCAGTCTCAGGTATTTCTGTTATAGCAACATAAAACAGACTAATACATGTCCACTTTAGAAAATTCCCTCTTGTGTACATTTTTTATTATGTGCATTTTTCTGTATGAATGGTATATATGAGGGTACTTCAAAAATTTGTGGGAAAATAGCATCAAAAGATAGTATAAATTATTCCATAAACTTTTTGAAGATCCCTCATATTAATACAGAAATTTTAAGTTATACACATATGAAATGATGGTCGTGAAGAAAAGAAAATATTAGTCAAAACTAAAACTGTCTATAGCTCTCTGTACCTCTTAAGAGAGGTACATATGTGTACCCAAACCACTTCCTTTTCTGCAGGAAGAATATCAGATCATTTAGGCTACAGTCACTTACAGTCCTTTGCCTCACAAAGCACATTAATGGGCATTATATTTTTAAAGGTATGGCTCAAACTTTCGGGAGGGATGGAAAAACAAATTGTCATGTAAAGTGAAGTGAGCAAATTTAAGTTATATGAGAGACTCTAAGGGTTGGGAACTATAATATGTCCTTGATTTGCTTCCGTGCCATACCAACTTTTGATCTTGGCCATGTAGAAGTGAGGGGGCATGGCATTAGACATGTGATGATTAATTTTATGTGTCAGCTTGACAGGACCATGAGGTGCCCATATATTTGGTTAAACATTATTCTGGGTGTATCTCTGAGGGTGTTTGCAGATGCGATTAGCACTTGAATCAATTAATTAAGTAAGTCCTATTGACCTCCTCAGTGTGGATGGGAATAATCCAATCCCTTAAGAGCCAGAATAGACCAAAAAGGTGGAGGAAGGGAGAACACGCTCTCTGCCTGACTGTTTTCAAACTGCAACACCTGTTTTCTGCACCCAGACTGGTACTTATACCACCAGATCTCCTGGTTCTCAGGCCTTTGGACTCAGAATGGAACTTCACCACTGGCTTTGTTGGGTCTTCAGCTTGTACATGGCAGATCATGGGACTTCTTATCCTTCATAATTGTGTGAGCTAATTCTTTTTTGGCTATACATAGCTATTTGGCTATGTATATGAACTCTATATATTGGCTCTGTGTGTGTGTACACATATATATATAAAGCCAATAGGTGATATATGAGTTTATGTATATCTATCTATCTATCTATCTATATCTATCTATCTATCTATCTATCAATCTATCTATATGAAATATATACAAGGGTACTTCAAAAAGTTCATGAAATTATTCATATTATCTTTTAATTCATTTTTCCACAAACTTTTTGAAGTACCCTCATATCTCCTATTGGTTCTGTTTCTCTGGAGAACCCTAACTAACACAACATCCAAGTATCTTGTACTTACCTTCCACAATGAGCACCCTGTATCCTAGAGAGTGGATATGCCTTCAGGTTGAGTTCTCACATGAGAAGATGCGTACAGCCTAGCAAACTGACCAAGCCCTGCCAAGCTCCTCAGAGTCCCAGCTGACTATTGACTCTCAGATAACATCACCAAGAAAGTTCTGAAAGCTACTAAGATTTTAAGGGATGTTGTTATGCAGTAGAAGGAATTCATAGAATAGTAGAACAGCAGAGGAATACCTCTATTCTTACCTCTGATCTTTAGTGACATAGACTCTAAAGAAAAGCAAGGAAAATAGTTGTTAACAAATTTTTCTTTTTATATAGCATCCAAGGGAAAATGGAAGCATTGAGACTTTTGCAAAGAAACACAGCAGAAATAGCAAGGAAAAAATCAAGGAGGAGTCAAACAAGAATCAATATCTATTTATAGATGAACTTCTTTTTAAAAAATCAATCATAATACCTTCTGGGAAGGAAATGATTTTCAGCTTCTGTAATATTTGACCCCTACCAGGCCTCCTAGTAAACAGGCTACTTCTCTGATTAGGTTTTGTAACATGGGAACACATTCTAAAAATGCTTTTAGCAGTATGTACTTGGTCATCCAGATTGTTTGTTATAAACAAACTCAGAATTTATGGAGTTGCAGGCAGGCCATAGTTGAATGAATAATAGAAAGTAGTCACACAGATTGTTTCCTCTCTGTGTTTACTAAGGGAAAATAAATACTGAGAAGACCTAAACCCAGAAAGTTTCCCCCTAGAGCAATGTTCTATACATATTATTAGTGCTGTCTGTGACTGCGAAGTCAAATCTCAACCCAGGGTGCAACAAATGGACATTTTATAGAATTATTTGTCTAATGTTTGGGATTCCTCTAAAGAAGAATGTTACATTTATGCTGGGGTTTTTTTGCTTTATTCCTTCTATCATTCGTCAAGTTTGCTATTGGATAAGATATTTGAATCACGTGAGTCTGTCTTATCAATTTAACCCTAGTGGTGATGTACCGATTGCCATAAGAAATTGCTAGGTTTTACTGTGTGCCAGGCCCTATGCTAAGTCTTTGATGGGCTATTGGTATAGTAAGGAAAAAAGGGCAACAGGCAATTTTAACTTTGTGTTGTGACTGAAATCAACATAGGATGCCAAGAAAAAAACAGAATTCACCCAAACCTGATTCTTTTAAAAATTTTTTAATCATCAGTCCTTTCACAGAGTCAAATGATTAAGTTATAGCTTGGTTCATCATCATTTATTTGATTGCATTAATTTTCTTAGTTTATAAGCTCTCAGAAGGAAAGCATTTTGGATATTTAACTTCTTTTTGTGCTGTTTGTATACTCCTGAATTCCCTAGTATATGCATCCATTTCAACTAGGTGCTGAATATAATAGTTTATAATGAAAAGTTTGATAAATATAGAAGTAATTTAAATATTCAGTTTATAAGGATGTAAATAATTTTCTTCATGTGCTTTTCTCTAAAATTTAGTGCCTTTGGCACAAAACAGATAGAAATAATATTTATTTTTATACATTTTTAAGTATGCCACATGATCCTGTAATATTTTTTCCAACATAATTCTAACTTATGCTCTTCTATAGGGCATGTTTTAAAATATATAATTACCTCCATGGATGGGTACTTTTGCTAGATGGCAGACTATAATTTATAACTACTGAGAAAAAAAAATACTTAAATATAAGTAGAGATCTTATTTTCTCCATTAGAGTAATTGTACTTTATGTCTGCCTATAATGTGCATATGCCATCTCCAAAAGTCCAGCGATGAAATTTAATACAGCAGAGGTGGAACACAGGACTCATATATATCTAACACTAAAAGATTTAGTGATGTATTTAAATACATTTCTGGTAAATACTTTGGGGACTATAAATGTGAGTACCTCTTCTGCAAAACATTGGCAACTAAGATTTCCATTTAGGTAGGATATTGAGAGCAAGATCTTCTACTTTTGGGAAAAGTCTAAATGGAATCCTGTCTCTGTTTTTCTGGCCATAATTATGGCAACTTATCATAATTTATGTCAGAAAAGAAAAGTTTTTTAAGTAGCCTACAATGGGAGGTAACATGGAGTGGTTTTTCTGGAAATGATGATATGACATTTACCATCACTATAATTCAGGTATTTCTTACCAGGTGCATGCTGTGTCCTCTAGTTAAGTTTACATGTACAAAACCTAAAATTTCTTCAGATAAGAATGAATGAGATGCAGATATTAAGGAGGAATCTTAGTGATATAGCTGTACAATTCAGTACTGATACATATTACAACACTGATGAACCTCAAAAACATGATGCTAAGCAAAAGAAGTCGGTCACAGAAGACCACATATTGTGTGATTCCATTTCTATGAAATGACCAGAACTGGATGGCTTAAACAACAGAAATTTACCTCTCACAGTTCTGGAGACTAGAAGTCCAAGATCAGAGAGCCAGCATGGTCAGGTTCTGGTGAGAGCTCTCTTTCTGGCTTGCAGACAGCCACCTTCTCACTGTGTCCTCAGATGGCAGAAAGAGAGGTCAGATGTGTCTTCTGCTTCTTATTAGGGCACAAATCCCATCATGGGGGCCCACCCTCATGATATCACCTAAACCTAATTTTCTCCCAACAGCCTCATCTCCAAATACCAACACATTGGGAGTTAGGACTTTAACAGATGAATTTGGAGAGAACAAACTTCAGTCCCTGGCAAGTGGAAACCCTTTTCTTCTCCAGAGAGAACAAGCATACTCTACTTCATTGTTCTTGCATGATATCTGAATTTTTTTCTTGTCCTAACTTGACAATTGGCCCGATTCTGATAGGACTGACGATGTGACCAATTTACCTGATTCATAGCTCTATCAACACATCTGAAACGTAGATTGCTGTAAAAGCTATTTGTTAGGTCCTAGGGAAATTACATTAAAGTATTAACTATGATTATCTCTGAATGATATAAATTTCTATTAATTTGATTTTCTTCTTTCTATTTGTACTTTTCAAGTTTCCACCAAATGCATCATTTTATAATTGACAAAATATTATTTTTGTTATATTAAAATGGATCTTCATAAAATTTTTGAATATTTTGTCTTGTACTTTAATGGCTTATCTTTCTAAATAGACTTCCCAAACACATTCATTTTTTAATCCAAGAATTATCAAGTCCACTTAAACTTTTACTAAGAAATATATAATGTATATTAAATAGCTCCTGCATAAATGATACTCAATTCCTTGAAAAATTACCTAAATATTTATACAAACCTAATACTTTAAAAGACCAAATTTAATGTGCTTAATATGTTTCCTATTTAAAACAGAATACCCTCTTCTCGTATCTTCATGTTCACTTCAGCTTTTCCCATATTATGTGAATGTCTTGTGTTCTGTTTCTCCTAATGTCCGAACTGCCTTTATTACCGAGTATAATTTTTGTTATCTTTAATTGGTTAGTGAGCAAATAATTTTAAGAAATAGTATTCCTATATAAAAACATATCATTTATGGGGAAATATAATCCATGCCTCAGTTTTTGAAATGTGGCTCCTGTAACTTACACATTTGAATCTCCAAGCCAAACTTCCTCAGAACACAAGAGCCTCAAACAACTTTATGTTCCACAGTTACCACACAGATTGTCTTGGATGTCTCAAAGGACTCTCAAACTCATTCTCAAAACCAAACTTATGGCCTACCCACTTTCCCTCATTTCTCACTATTCGGCTGCTATTTCAGTGTCTCTCATCTCAATGAATGACTTAATGACTTATCTAGTTTTGTAAACAGTGGGAAAGAGTGTATTAGGCAGAGAACATGTGCTATTAAGTATGGAGTGAATGTAAAAGGGTTTCCATATGATGTACTTCCTTTTCTCTGTGAAGTAAGTGGCAAGATTATCTGCTCAAAATCAGACAGGGATCAGGTGGGTGAGGAGTGGTGTTGGATGGAGCTGAAGAGAGGGAACTGGGTGTGAGATAGCATACCACAAAAAGAGATAGGTAGGTATAGATCACTGTGGGCCAGTTGGGTTGGGAGACCTTTATCACAAAACCAGTCTGCAGGGTGTGAGGTTCTACTGCAGATGAAAAAAAATCAAAGGGAAGCCACTAATGATTCCCCGTAGAAATAATCATGAGGTGAAAGGACGACCAGCATAAAGGGAGGAGGGACTTTTGAAACATGTTGATAACTGACAACAAATGCTTTAGAGACAGATGCGACACGTGATGAAAACTGACAATGTTTTTAGAAATAATTGTCAGCAGCATCAAGTGTTTTAGAGATGTCAAACAAGATTAGTGACCAATTTTGGCTATAATATGAATTGATGGATGAATATAGGGATAGAGGGATGAATTGAAAAATAGATACATGATAAACAAGTGTAGTAAAATGTTAATGGTAGAATCCAGATGTTGGTGTACAGGTATTCTCTGTAAAGTCCTTTCAACCTTGCCATATGTTTGAAAACTTTCATAAGATGTTGAGGGGGAGGGGCAATGAATCAAATAAGTCAGCAAGAACAGATTCTGTGTATGGTGATGTTGAAGAGCAAGATTACAATACAGAGAGAATGGGAATTGAGAAATGAGACATACAGGATGCAGTAGGTAGATACTCCAGAAGTCTGAGGTTGAACAAAAAGGATCAGATCAGTATTGCATAGTAGTTTGTCAAGGAATATTATCAAGCTTTTTGCAATGTGAGAGGGTCCACATTTTGGTCAACAATGGCAGGCGACTTGTGAAGAGTGAGGGAGAGAATTTTCAAAAGAGATGAGTTAACTGTTGAGATAGCCTTTTTCCATTTCCCTCTGTATTTTATATATGAATGCCTCAAATTTTAAGATGTCTCTTCAGCTTTTGTTATGATAAAATTCACATAACATAAAATCACCATTTTAAAGTATTTAATTTAGTGGTTTTTATATTCTTATAATGTTGTATAACCATCACCACTATCTAATCTTAGAACATTTTCATCACCTCAAAAAGAAACCTCATCTCCATTAAGCAGTCACTTCCCCCAGCCCCTGACAACCACTAACCTACCTTCTTTCTGTTTCTATGGATTTATCTGTTCCAGACACTTCAAATAAATGGAATCATACAAAAGGTGGCCTTTATAGGCCCAAATTAGCCCAGTTCAGTTGCTGATGAACTATCTTTTCTAGAAAGATCTCTACGTTAATTGAGTTCTAAAATTCAAATGTGCTTTTGACTGGTGATAAAGCTAAGAGGAGATAGCACAATACTAACTATGCACCTGGCACCAGGCTGAGCAGGTTTACAAGGATTATTTTATTTCATGTACATGGCATCCTCTGAAATAACATGATCCACATTTTCAAATAATAAGAAGAAACCATGAAAGGTTACACAATTAGCAAAAAAAATTAAGGAAAAATTACTAATATTTAAATACTATATATTCCAGTATTTCAGGACTCTTTGGATTGAGAAATTCAATTCTTATATTGTCTCCAGTTTTTTTTTCAGTATTGATGTTAACAGAAGCATAACTTGATTACACCCATTTTTCTTATTATTCCAAGAAGGAAGGATGTTTGTTTTTGTACTAAATTTAGAGAAGTCTACTGAAACAGCCTCTTTTTCTCCTTTAAAGTTAACAACTGTTATCTAATCAAAGTTGCTGAAATACCATAAATGTGTTTTATATTTTAAAGATTTATGAATTAGTAAATAATAAAGATAACTAAGCACTCTATTTTGTTTGTTTTTTGCTTGTTTGTTTTTCAGTCTACATGATCAGAAAGTTATCCCCTGGCTCCCTACAGACCAGTCAATATTGTTCATTCCTTTAAGGTCTGTGGAGAAAGGTAAGCTGAAAATGCTTATTTCAGGAAACCCTACATTCCTAGGAACTTATTTTCTGTAGCCATTTTAAGAGAATTTGAAATTATTTCCATTTAGATTCCTTTGAAACATCTACTAAAGTAAAACTTTTAAAAATGATCAGGGCACTGTGGATCATTGTTAACATATTATTCATGTTTTTGTATCTGTGTTCAACGGTGATTTAGAGTGTGATCTTTTATTGTAGTAATAGAATGTTCTCTTTTGGTAGATCTTCTATCTTTTGAATATCATATGGATTTTAACTGTAACAGACAACTGAATTCAGTGAGATAAATAATTTAGTCTTTCATATGAGATATTCTAGATGTATAGATGGACCATATGCATTGTTTTCTATTTGACAGAGAGTAACTTTTTAAAAGTCTAGGCAAATATGAATCAGAAGAGAAACAACAACTTAAAACACCTAAATCCAAACTCAAAATATAAAGTATTTTGTTGTATCCCCTCAATGAATGATTCTCATCTAGTAATGTGTATACTTCAAATTCAAACCGACTGAGTAAACTTGTGATAAAATAGGAAAATAGACAGGGGTGTTTGGTAAATCTCTTATAAATTATGAGAGAACATGGAAATACGTTGCAAAAGTGAATTCAAGCATTACATAAAAAAACACTTCTTGGAAATGAGATATTTCTTTTTTATGCCTTAATCTCTCCATCAATAAAATGTAACCATAACAACTCTATCTTAACTCATTTTTCTGATGCCATTAGAAAGAAAAAGTTCCAATAAAATGAAGCTTCATCATCACCACTGTACTTAAATTATTGAGTTATAAACATTTTGTTATCTTTGCTTTTTAATTTTGTAGCACACCTCTTCTCCTACACCCCCCCAAAAAGAAAAAAAAATGAAACTATTTTCACAAGAAAAACATTCATTTATTTTTAATTTATCAATATACAATGTAGTTGATTTTCGTGTCCCTTTACCAATTCCTCCTTTCCCCCTTCACACCTCCCCCCACATCAACATCAAATGTTCATTTGGAATAATGGCACTCCTGATCTAGACGTGGTTGGTTGTTTTGTGGCTTTTAATATTCTTGTTTACAGTTTAGGTTCTGCTGATTACATGAAACATGTAAATTTATGTTGATTTTTCCATTCACATTAAATGGAAATTTGCCAATTATCCTAACTCAGGTAAAATTCCTATTTTTATTCTCTTTTTTTAATCAGCAGAGTCATTATTAGTTGCAAGTCCACCCTCCTTCCTTTTACTCCCCTAAAGTTTCTCCCAATTGGGTTGATTGGGCTTTTTTTTTTTTTTTCTGTTCAACAAAAACCTGTAGTGTTTTACCTGGATGTAATGGAATATAAATTCCTTAGAAATGCTGTTTTATTGATTTATTGCCTAACTTAGTAAGACAAATCAAAGGTTAACAAAATATTTCCTGGTAGATATCCTACAGAATATTTTATCAACCAAAAAAGAATCTCACTTTTTTCTTTTTTATATCACCTTTTTTGAAGTATCGTACAACCAAGAGTACAAGTCAAGCTTCAGATAATCAAATTTCAAAGCTTATTTTAGGGGAAAATGTGGTGATATAATGCACATGAGCAGAAAATTATTTTTCATCTTTTTCATGGTCACAAAATGTGGAGTAGTGACCATATAAAGTAACAGCATATGTCACTGAAAATTTGATTATCAAGTCTTAAGAATTAGCATCATGTGATATACAGTGGGGGAAAAATGTTACAGCAGAAAATTTCTAAGATTTAAAGGCATTTGGATAAATTTTTATTCATAACAGCAAAATAATAGAATTTCACTCTGTCAGAAGATGGAACCATAACAGAAGTAAAAATTGCTAAGTCAATATTCAGCAGCCAGTCTAACTCAGTTATGTTATTGTTCTCCTGTGGAGGGAAAAAGAATAACTTGCATGACGGCTTCATTTTATTCTCTTTCAGTTGCACATTTTCAGTCAATATATCAAGCTCCACTTATATTATTGCCATTGCATCTGATTTTTAAATTGTATTTTTAGCAATAGGGCCTTAAACTTGTATAGAACTTTATAAAATTAGGTGCAATTTGATATTTATTTCATTTGAACCACAAAGCATCCCATGAACTTAGTTGCAACATTGTTAATCACATTTTGAAAATGAGAGTTATTTAAATATAGGCTTTGTTGGACCTTGTAAAACATGGTCCAGAACTGAACGGAATGGAATGAACCATGGTCTTAACTCTAGTTGGACAGAGGTGGGACCGACGTGAGGACATAAGGCCAGCTGTGTGGGCAGAACAAGGTGGCCAAAGAATGAAGTGGTGGTTAGTAGATGAACAGCTGATAGAGTTTGGACATGTGGTCCCCTCCAAAACTCACCTAGAAATCTGATCCCCAGTGTGGCAGCTTTGGGAGCTGTTTGATTCATGGGGGCAGATCCCTCATGAATGGATTCATGTTCTCCCTGGGGGTGGGGTAGTGAGTTCTCGCTCTATTAGTTCCCACCACAGAGCTGGTTGTTTAAAAGATCCTGGCAACTCCTTTCTCTCTCTCACTTCCTCTTGCCATGTGATCTGTTTGTATCCAAATGGCTGCATGGCCACTTTCCACCTTGAGCAGAAGCAGCCTGAGGCCCCTGCCAGATGCAGCTGTCCCAGAATCTTTAGCCAAATAAACCTCTGTTCTTCGTAAATTATTCTGTTATAGCAACACAAATGGACTGATACAGCAGCCCACAGTCAATGAACTCCATGGGGATCCAGTTCACACACAGTAGGGTATTTACACGGCAGATATTGTAGCACAGCATGAAGAAGCTACCTGTGAACACTTAGGCAGGTGGCTCCCATCCAGAGCGATGCTTGAGGAAAGTAACAGAGCCATGGAGCCAGGATTTAGTACCCCCAAATTACTCCATTTCTAGGGACGAATATACAAGAGGAACTGTGATGCTAATGAAAACAGATAATCCAGGCATGATGACTGGGTTCCTAAAGGTGTATTTGCTACAATATATTTTGTTCATTTGTTTGTTTGTTTGTTCATTTTTGGTAGCTGGCCAGTACAGAAATTGAACCCCAGACCTTGGTATTATCAGTACCAACCAAGCTAATTAGCCAGCCCCTACAATAGGTTTTTAATGGTCTACCTGTCTCCAGGTTTCTCTACAAATACATCCTTCTTGAGGCAGAAGTAGGGTTCATTCTTAAATGCAGATTTGATGATCTGAAAGCCTTCAATGGTTCCTCAAGAGCTTGTGCACTCCAGATAAAACCCATATTATTTTAGATGCTGTCAAAACCCTTTAAGAACTGAATTCTGCCTAGCTTCCTTGTATCCTGCCACAATTCTTTATATTAGCTCCATTTCATGTTTGGGGCCTGTTTGTCATTCATTCTCTCTGCCTGAATAATGCTTTGTCTCCTTTTCCGCATGGCAATACTTCTATCTTCTGCCCTAAATCACGGTTTTTATTTATCTAACAAACATTTATTAAACACCCACTGTGAGCACTGTGTTCAAATCTAAGGATAATAAATAAAGATAAATAAGGTCTGAGTCCTAGAAGCTCACAGTGAGGTGGGGGCAATGGTGTTTGTAGGTGTAACTGAGCCACTATAATTCAATGTAGTAGTGGGTATCAAGCAGCAGAAAGACTAATATGAATATTAAATTAGAATGCCTCAAATTCTTCAAGCTGGAAGAGCATTTTAGCTCCCAAATAAGAGAATATTACATTTAACATGCGTAGAAGTGGGATGCTGGAGAGTGGTTTTCCCTGAAAAAGCCTGAAACAAGGATTTGCTTGTTTTCAGTATACACTACAGCATCAGTGTTTACTGAAAATTTGCTAAGAAAGTAGATTTTATTTATTTATTGGTGGCTGGCTGGTGCAGGGTTCCAAACCCTTCATCATAGTGTTATAACACCGTGCTCTAACCAACCGAACTGACCAGCCAGCCCAGAAAGTAGATTTTAGGTACTCTTACCACATACACACACACAAAAAGATGACTGTGTGGGATGATGGATATGTTAAGTTGTTTGACAACAGTAATCATCTTACTATGTATATGTATACCAAAACATCACGTTGTAAACCTTAAACAATACAAATTTTTAATTAGAAAAAAAAATACACTAAAAATTAAATGGTACTTCAAAGTAAAGCCTAGACCAGAATAAAATCATAATTAAAAAAAGAGCCATGATTACATTTTATTGTTCATCAAAAAACAAAACAAGATTCTAAGATGGCGTCGGGTCTGAG
>NW_007741408.1:24863-25482 GCF_000696425.1 Galeopterus variegatus | reverse complement strand
AGGGATCTGAACCCATGACCTCGGCGTCATAAGGCTGTGCTCTAACCAACTGAGCTAAATGGCTGGCCCACATCTTGTTTTGTTTTCCTTTCCCTTCTCTTCCCTTTTCTTGTGGGGACACAGATTTGTCTCAAGCCACACAAGTGAATAAATGAAGGAAATGAAAATAGAAGCAGGATATCATGAGTTCTGGTGCTTTTCTAATCAGCTCAGAATCAAGTCTGAGTCCCCACCTTCACCTGGAGCTCCTCATGAATTGTTCCTGCAGTGACTAAATGGGTCCTGTCAGATGTTTAAATAGTTACCAAATGGCAAAGGAGCCATACAGGCACAGGTACACAGCGCATAAAAGAAACCACGTCATACACACCATAAAGGGCCACTAGTGAACTGGAGTTTGGGCAATGAAACAAAGCACAACTTATGTCAGGTTTTCTTTTGAACATACTATCTTGCAGCCTGCAAAAAGGATAGGGAGGAGGCTGCTTCTAAGAGTGCCCAAGGGGCAACCCAGAGAAAGAGGCTCAAGAGGTTTTCAAGATAGCAGGTCACACACAGCTCCTTGCTGTCCCTGTCTGCTCGTGTTGCAACATGATCGGCAGGATTATCTATCTGCGAG
>NW_007741408.1:21922-24462 GCF_000696425.1 Galeopterus variegatus | reverse complement strand
CTCCTTGCTGTCCCTGTCTGCTCGTGTTGCAACATGATCGGCAGGATTATCTATCTGCGAGATCAAAGAACACCTTCTCCATTCTTGGAGGTTCAGACCTAGCCACGGGCAAATCTAGTAACACTGAAAAGGCCCTTCGAACTGGCCACCTCACTGCAGAGAGGAGAGCAGAAGTGTTGATGGGCTCAGGCACATGGCACAACAGCTAGTTTCAGTCACTAGCCAGAAAGCTGAATGTTTATAAAGTTCTCTTCATCTCAGGTTCAAACTACTGAGGTAGAAATAAACAAACAAAAACCACAAAACTTCGTTCAGACTGTTGCCTTTGTTTATATAAGTTGCTGTTGGTAGATTGAATTGTGTCCTCCAAAGTTCATATATGAGAAACTTAATTCTCACTGTAACTATTGGGGGTGGGAAATCCTATGATGGTAATTGAAAGGTGGGGACTTGAAGAGGTGATTAGATTGTAGGACCCTGCAGTAGTGAATGGATTAATAATGGTGGTCAGGGGCGTGGTTCTGAGGGCTTTATAAGGGGAGCCCTCTCTCTCTGCTCCACTATTTTCTGCCATGTGAGACCCCTGCATTGCTGTAAAGCCACCACAAAGAACCAAATGTGTTCCCTGGATGTCAGACTTCCTAGCTCTGAAACTGTAAGCAATACATTTCATTTTCTTACAAATTACCCAGTTCCAGGTATTTTGTTATAATCAACAAAAACAGACTAATACGTAAATGGATCCCAACCTTTTCAAGTATGTGAATTTCTTTTTAAAATTAAAAAAGTCATGAATTTCCCTATGACACTGGTTGTATTCTATATTGATTCATCAAGAGTATACATAGTGGCCAAATAGCTACATAACTCTAATAAATTTTTAAATAAATGTATTTTAAATTAATCACAAGGCCATCTACATGCATTTAATAAACTGTACAATGCTGGTGTGAGATACTGTATTTACTTAGACTGCAGAAAATGTTCAGGTCTGTTTTATTTTTAATTGAAAATAATAAAAAAGAAAAGCATATGTATTGGGATAAAATTGTGAACTTTTCATCATTATTTTGTCTTTCCTGGATTCCTTAACCCCCTCATCCCTGCTCCCACAGAGTGTTGGTCATCATTTTAGGCAGAGGGAATGTTGGCAGGAGAAAATCTAGAATTGAGACACAGCTGTCAGATTCTTGGGTTCTAGGTTTTATTGTTTTAATTTTTCACTATGGAAATTATCAAATATTTACAAAAGCAGAGCATACAGAAATGATCCTCCTGTAGACATCACCCAGATCCAGCAAGTATATACACTTACCAATCTTTAATCATTTCTCATGTGACACTCTTTTTGTCTCATTATTTTAAAGCAAATACCAGATATATATTTCTTCTGGAAATATTTTTGCATAGTGTTTTTATTGGTTTTGGTTGTTTTTATAAATACAACGTCATTATCACACTTAACCAAATTAACAATCATTTTTAACTATTTTCTAATGTTCAATCTATGTTCAAATTTGCCTGATTGACCCCCAAAATGTTTTTTATGGTTGTTTGTTTAATTCATGATGCAAACAGTATCCTGATTTAGTTAACTACTTAGATAACTTAGTTATCTCTTAAATCTCTTTTAATCTCTAATAATCTTCTTTTCCCATTTGTTGGAAAAAACTGGGTCATTTATCTAAGAGCATTAATCACGTTCTGCATGTGTGATTGCTTCTTTGCGGTATCTTTAACTTATTCCTCTTTTCCCAGTGACTTCCATAAATTGGTAGTTAGTTAGATATAGAGGCTTGAATAAATTGAGTTTTAATTTTTTTTACAAGCACAGGTGTACTTCTATTTCCAACATACCAGGAATCATGTATATATAGTGGATCTTTTTTTAGCATGCTATGACTCTTAGATTTCAGAAAGTGATAAGACAAGAATGACTGAAAAAAAAGGTTCAAACAGGATAAGTGTTGTTGCTGTTTTGTTTGTTTGTTTGTTTTTAATTGGAAAGAAGGAATCAATATTAACAGAGGAAGCCAGAGTTTGATGGATTGAGACAGAGCTGGTTGGACCTCATGCCCTCCTCAGGCTGAAGTTACAACCATCAAAGCCCACATCAATTGAGCCTCAATTGATGGCTGTGGGCCACAGCATCAAATCCCACATCAACTGGGATTCTGAAGGTAAAGAAGGCTTACACCCTGCTTTCCACATCGAATCCCGAGAAGGCACATCATCCTACAGATAACTTCCTTCATAAGGCAAGAAACCTTTCCATGCCTCAGCAGCAACTCTGAAAACCAAACTGAAGTTTAGCTGATTGGGGAGCAGAAGTTAGCAAAGAGAATCTGAACACTGAAAGGAATATCTGTAGGTCTGCTGACCAAAAATTTGGAGGACAAAAGCAAAAAGTCTCAGAGATGCTCAAATGGAAGAGTGATAACAGCCAAAACCACAACTCTCAGTTCTTACTTCCTAGCAAAGAGTCACTGCATATCTGATTACTTCTCCTACTGAGAAGCACCATATTTGCCTAAACACAA
>NW_007741408.1:16895-21825 GCF_000696425.1 Galeopterus variegatus | reverse complement strand
AGAGTCACTGCATATCTGATTACTTCTCCTACTGAGAAGCACCATATTTGCCTAAACACAAGAGGATCCCAATAATGAAGCAATTTCCCTATTTTTCCAGTGAGATCATCTTTTAAATGTATTTTGGTCAATTTGAACATATAAATGTAAACCTTTATGGATATAAAAGAAATCACCTAATACCCACTTTTATTAATATTTAATTCATTAATTACACATGCACATTTAAAATCACATGTAGTAATTTTCCATTCTTATATTTTACAGAATGGTTTATTCACAGTGTTGACATAGACCTTTGACACAAGTGATGAACTCTGATGGCACATCTACATTTTGTAAGGAATCTAATATTGTGTTCCACGGCATGTCACCTTCATCTCTATCTAAGCTGTTTGAAAATCACTATGTTTTGAATCTTGAGCAACACTGTATTACTGGAGATCATATCCCAAGCACCTTCTGGAAAACTTTAGAATAGTTTTGTTTGTTTGTTTGTTTTGCTTTTTTTCCTACTCTGCAATTGGTGTAAATTTTTGGTCTCTCCAACATAGCACTTATGCTTTTGCTTTTCAAAGATATTTTTAAAAGCTTACTTACTATAATCACTTATTTACAATTATGAGGTAATAGCCCTAGGAAACTAAGACAAATCTCTGTTAAATTTATTTGCCTATTTTTTAAGTCAACTCTGTTAGGTGACCTCTATAAGGATTTCAAATTGTTATTTTTGGGCTTATATGTCTCCCCCAATTAATATTATACTATTCAAAATAGGAGAGAGAGAGAGAGAGAAAGAAAGAGAGAGAGAAAGAGAGAGAAAGAGAGACTCTCCATAGTGGGCTTATATGTCTCCCCCAATTAATATTATACTATTCAAAATAGGAGAGAGAGAGAGAGAGAGAGAAAGAAAGAGAGAGAGAAAGAGAGAGAAAGAGAGACTCTCCATAGTAGTAGAGAATTTATAAGGAATGCAAAGTAACTAGAATAAGTGCCTCATATCTGAACATGTTTGCAGTAAAAAAATCTGTCTTGTATTTGGGCACATGTAGATGATGCCTTCTCACCACCAGCCATGTATAAAAATAAGCCCAGGAAAGAAGAAAAATAAGATAATAAATTCAAGTAATTTTAAGTATGAAATAACTGAGAAAGAATTACTGATTTTTCTTGGAAGTAACTACATTAAATATTTTGATATTAAACAGAATGAAGGCTCTAGATAGAAATTAATATACTACAGGAAAATAAAATGTTTCATTTTTCACAAATGAGTACATGATTGCAAAATCTGTAACTATATAAAGTGTAGATGATTATAATAGAGGAATTAATAACATTTGAATAAGTATAATGAAGATATATTGAAGTCCTCTTAAGTATTGGACACTGAGGTCAGCGCTAAGCATAAATAGAAAGCAAGACAGATCTACCCCTGCAAAACTTCCTCCATTAAGGTTTTTAACATTCTAATCACATCCTATCTTTCCTGACGCCATCCTAACACCAGATTCTAATTCTGATGTGAGCATTTGGACATTTTCTGGAATATTTTCAGAAGTCTCAGCATCCACGTCTCTCTAGTCTCATCACATTCTTATTCATTATAACCATGGCTGATTGGTAACGATAGCAACTAATTACATTAAGACTTCAATTAACTCAATAAGTTAAATCATTAGCTCATTAGCCCAAGTCTATTGGAGATATTACTACTCCTGCAAATCATGGAAATGGAGTACAGATGGAGATTTTTTTTAAAAGTTAGGTGATTTATTAGGTAGGCCTCATCTTCCCTTCTTTAATTCAAGCTAGTAATAATATCTAGCTTAAAGAACTGTTGAGAGGATTGAGTGAGAAAATGCATGGAATGCACTTGGCACAATGTCTGCCATCCTGATTGTCTAAATGATAGTGTTATGGTTTTTGTAGATGTTGTTATCTAGAGTAATAGATTGTTGCTCGTGTTGTTATTGCTGTTGTTAAGGTTGCGACTGTTGCATTGTCTACTGGGGTTCATGAATCTGGGATCATGGGTGCATTGCTCATAAAAGGATCTACTCTGTTTCTCACTGGCATTTGGATCATTTCATCCAGCCACCTAATTTTATTCCACCAAATCAACTATTTCCACTGTTCCAAATCTATCATTACTCAGAATGAGAGGTGTATTTTGAAACTTAATTAATGAAAGCATTTCCTCTGTGGTCACAGAGAATGGAAATGGCAGCGTGCTTTTTCCAGAGAGGTGAACTCAGCATTTTGATTCTTAAGTATATGTGGAACTTGTGATCAGTTTGGAAGATTATATAAATACATACCTAACCTTATCTTTTGATAATTCTATTTTTTAAAAAACAGCAGCAATTAATTAATTAATTTAAAAAACAAAGTCAAATGAAGAAGGATTTGTAATAGAGAAAGGTAATGAAATTCAGTCAAGTTCACCAAACTTGTACTGAGTACCTAGTAAGTGCCAGACATTGCTCTAGGCATTGGAGTGCAAATATAAAGAAGGAAGAAAGTCTACCTTTGAGTAACGTCGATAAACTGTTAGCTCAATGCATTCACCATTAACAGTGTTATTTTTTCTTTTTTTTCAATTGAAACATAACTGACTGTACTTATCTATGGGGTATGGCATTAAATATCAATACCTGTGTGCAATATGTGATTCACAAATCAAGATAATTAGTATACTCAACATTATACAATGCAAGCATTTTTCATGGCCCCTTACTGATTTCTTGCTAACCTCCCTCCCTCTCCCTCTTTCCTCCCAGTGGTGGCCTCAGTAACAATTTTTGATGGAAGAATGATTTCCCTGTCTCCAGCTTGAGGTCACGCCCACCATCCTGCCTTTCTCCAAGGCCTCAGATACAAAAGCATTTTTTCTATAGAACTCCTTGTGTAACTGATTCCTCCCTGTTTCTCATGGCCCAGCCCCTCTGTTTTACTCATTTCTGATTTGATGATTTAAAATAAATTTATTAATTAAAGAACGAATTTTGAATAAGTAAATTTCTGCATGAAGTCATCAGTGCAAGTTCTACAGACATATTACTATTTGAGAAGATAAAAGTCACACAATTACTTATATTTTACAAGGATAATTTGTAAGATGTCATTTCAAATGATGATAGCTTTACAGAGACATTAATGTGGAAGTAAAATGGCAAGAAAAGAGGAGAAGGGACAACAAAATAGATGGAGGGAAAGATATTCTGAAATAGATACTCTTGTTTGAAAGAGCAGCAAGGAAGCAAAGCACCATTTTGTAAAAAAAAGTGTCCCATCTCTGCTAAGTCTTCATCTATTGTTTAATCCCCACAGCAACAGCATAGACTAGATATGGTCCACTTTTAGAGAAGATGAAGCTGAGACTTTGGAAATGTAAGTTCCTTAAACAAAGTCACATACATAATAAATGGCAGAACCAGAGTTTTGACCCATGTTTATCTGCTTTAAAGACACATTCACTTTCTACTATAGAATGATTATAAAAATTCAGTCATTGGACATTGTAGCACATTTCATTCTGGTGAGCTATTTTTAAGTCACTTATTTATCTCGTGTTTTGAAAGTATTTAGTGTAAACACATATGATAGTCATTTGCAATATCAGGCACGTAATATTAGTGCAGCCCAGGGTCTCATCAGAGAAGAATGGATTAATATGAAATCATCCTCCTGCCCTCAGACATGTGAGTAATACCAAGAGGCACACTGTGCATCACTGCATTCACACCTCTGAGGAAACATCGTCAATATGCGGGAGGAAGAGAAAAGCCCAAAGAGGAAGTCAGCCAATCAATCAAGTGCAAATATAAAAGCCATCAATATAGAAGCTTACTATTTGTGAAGCACTCAGCCAAGCTTGGGCTCTAAGTGTCAGAATCTTCCATTCAGAAAAACAAAAGCTGATAGAGCTGCCAGCTAAGACTAGAAATTCTGAACTGCAATACAAAGAGAAGAAAACCTCCAAGTTTGAGAAAGTTGGTGCAAATAGAGTAGATATTATGTCGGAAATGGGGAAATAAATTTCTATAACAATATATGTCTAAAAGTTAGTATAATTTAAACACATAATGAAGCATTTTAAATGTCTAGGAAAGTTTGTGGGTAGTAGACACACACAAAATTATTAAAAGTCCTGAACTATATGGTATAATCCTGGACCCTGAAGTTAATATTGTGAGGAAGGGTTTTCATTTTTCTAATGTGCCCTTCTGCTTCTGACTGAAGATAGAAGCTAGATTGTATTTATGATGGCATTATCCAGACATATTACCCTTAAGTTTTCTTTCATTTGTTCAACAATCATTTACTGAGCACCTACCTTCTACCATTTGTTCATGGATGTAGCAGGCATAGGCTGAGCATGTGTTTTGAAGCAATGCATCAAGCAATCTGGGGCACAGAGTGTTTTTTCTCTTGGGAGATGTAGACATTTATCTACTAATTATGCTCTTAACTTATTTACAACTGTAAAAAGTTCTACAAAGGAAAATGAGGTCCTGAGAGAGAATACAGCCATGTGGCCTGATCTAGTCGAAGTCAGGACTTTTTGAGGAAGTGAAGCTGAAATCTGAATTAACCAGGCAATGAATGGTGAAATAGGGGTGACAAACAAGCACTCCAACCAGAAATGACATGTTGAAGTTGTCACATGAAGAACAGTGGCACTGGAGCACATAGACACAGAGGCAAAGGAGGGTAGCAGGTAGGGATGAAGAGATCTGTGTGCATCCTCATAGGCCACAGTAGGAAGTTCAGAATTTATACTGTGAGCAGTAGGAAATCACTGCGGTAGCCCAAGTTATGTAGAGATGTACAGGCATTTATTCTCTCTTGTATTTCTCAGCAATGAGGGTGGGAGGACGCCATAAAAAGGAAAGACTAATGTGGATGAAGTGTTCATGAGTGAGGC
>NW_007741408.1:5203-16506 GCF_000696425.1 Galeopterus variegatus | reverse complement strand
ATCAATATTTGTTGGATGAATTCCAATATTCTGTCTTCCACCATCTGCTCTTCCCCTGTTCCCTCAGTGTTATTTGGCACCTCCACCTAATAATTCACAAGCAGTTTCAGCCTCTAACTGGAGTTCCAGGCTGGTATTCCTGGACATCTTTTAATGTCTTGCCAGCCTGAGCTTCAAGTTTAACATATTTCTCTTCTGGCTCTAACATCTTTTTCTATTCTTTCCCAATTTATGAAAAAAAGAACCACCTTTTCTCTAGGAACTTAGTTTCAAACCCTGAGTCATTTTCATAGTCTTTTTGTTCTTTACTGCCTACATCCAAATAACTCAGAAGTCAAGTGGGGCTTCCCTGCCTCTAGCATACGGAGTTGAACGTAACCTGAACTCTTTTCTACCAATTCTGTTCTAATTCCGAAGCATGCTTTCTCAGTCCTTACCAACTCTGTTTCTTCTATGGCACATGATGTCCTGCTTTCATCCTACATTGCCCCCCACCACCACCACCACTCACCCGAAAACATCTGCTCAAATCAACAATCTTGCAAATACAATAACTGTCCTGAGGATTTTCAAGTGTCACACAGAAGAGCCTATATCCAGTACTGGCCAAATTCCATAGCCCACTGGCAATCTCTCTTCCAACCCAGCACTTCCACAGCCCATGTGCTGGGTATGGCAACTTCTCCGTTTTCAGCATTCATACCCTACAGACTCCTGCTACTTCTTGGTGAATAGTTCCACCATGCCAGTGTGATTTCTCTGGATTCCTGGAATCCCAATGAACATTTAAAAAAAAAAATTTGTTACAACCACTTGGTCACCAAGTCCTGCTTATTAGTAGTCTTCCATAATACTTTCACCTTCCATCTATTCCATTATTACTGCCATTGTCCCACTATTGGCCTTCAGAGACTCTCTTTCATAATACTTTCACATCTCCTAACTTTTCCCCAGAATCTACCCCTTGTAATGTACACTTCACTCTGTACTGGAGTTATCTTCCTAAATCAGTTTTGCTCACATCCCCTGCAAATGCAGACTCATTGGCATGATATTAAAGTCCCTCCACAGATTTACACCATCCTCTATTTTCCCATCTAGAGCCTACATTTCTACTGTATGCTGTCATTTACACAGCACCCAAAATGCTGGTCATCACAAATACAGGTCCTTTCTTCCTAAACCAATATATTCACTGCCTTTTCTTATCGTTTCCTCTCCAAACGTTTTTTTCTTTCTTCAGTTCATATCCAAACCTT
Organism: Galeopterus variegatus; assembly: GCF_000696425.1. Taxonomy (NCBI): domain Eukaryota; kingdom Metazoa; phylum Chordata; class Mammalia; order Dermoptera; family Cynocephalidae; genus Galeopterus; species Galeopterus variegatus. The sequence goes on along the minus strand of NW_007741408.1, from coordinate 15,247 downwards.
AATACTATTCATAGCTTTTGAAAATGTCACTCTTTCATAAAATAAATCCTAAGCCTACCCTCCCTCAATTTGCATTTGTTTTTTTAATCTTCAGCCCCTTGTGTCCATCTCCACTTTGAGACTTTTCACAGCTGCCTTCGAGTCCACGGTGCTTCAGAACTTATACTTTGCATTTGTTGCCACTGTATTTTAAGGCCTGTGAAGTCAGGAAAAATATTTTACTGATTTTTTATCCTTATAGTTCTTAACACATTCTAGTTCAATTATTTTCAATATTATTTGATTCAAATATACAGAAAATAATTTCCCTGAATCCTAATAGCTGTTGTAGGAATAGTTCCAGCTCAAATACTGACCTTGAGGAGCAGAATTGTTCTCTGTAAAATCAACTTTAAAGGTTAATCCCATGTGATTTTTGTTTTGCTTCTGTCTCTCTACATATCTGAAAGGATCTGAATCAATCTGGGGAGATTTTGTTGGGGCTCAAGAACATTGCAAAATAGCTTTAATGGAAATGTCATATAAAGCCTCTTGTTGGTTGGAAAATTCAACCTGAAAGACTACTATGTAGCTCAGCAAGTAATCCCCAAATGTGAAAGTGGCTGCTGGCAAATACAACTCACTATACAAAAATATAAATAGAAACACCCCAGGAACAAATGAGCAGTTTGCAGTTATTTTTGGTGGTGGGTAACTGCACTTCTACTTAACAAGATCATGTTCATTGTACCCAATATGCTCTTGTTCCCCATGGACAAGCATACTGTGTTATCACATGCTCACTGCTCACTGAATCACATTTAAATTTTCAATTTCTTCTAAAACCTCATTTAAAACCAAAACTTATATTTTATTCAGCTCACCCTGACTCCTGTGGCTTTCTGATCTCACATTCAGTGTGGGTTGAGTGGATGAGGAATAAGTTTCAGAAGCTGTGATTTGAGCTTTTTAAATTTTTCCTCACTCTGAATCTTGAAGATCTCTACTAGGCAAGAGTGGTGTCAGTGGACTAAACATTCTAAACTTATTTTTCATTTTATCCGTCTATTAGAGTGTTTCCCTTTAAGATGGAGGTTTAGTGCAGTTTGAACCACATAGTCATAGTCATTTTCTGAGTTCTCTGGGCTTTCCTATTCTTAGATGTGTTGTTAACAAAGCAGTGAGAATGCACATCAGATTCCAAAGGAGATATTGCACTGATGCAGGTTGTTACTAACATATTTTTCCATGTCTTTCCCATATGAAAAATAAGGAGCTAATTAATTTACTTTATATAAATATGACCATTCAAGTCTTATGCATATTTTGCATTACCATATTTACGCCAGTGAGTTATCTCTCTTTTACTCTAAAGAGAGCAATTGGGTGACTGCAGGTGAGTGCCTATTTGGGTTCTCTCTATCTTCAGCCATCTGCATTAACAGATGTGATTCTCATTCTGATATATTAAGGGAAAGAAACACTCCAGAGTAACATATTAAACAATGGCAAAAACAAACTTAATGCTTTTTCCACAAGTTACTTGATTCTAAAGCAAAAGACAGCTTTAAGATAGGCAATTTGTTTTGTGAGTAATAGATACAGGATAAGACAAGAGAAGGAATATTTGCAAGCTACTAAAAATTGTTGTTGCATACAGTATATTGTTCCTTTCAAGTTTTCTGTTTGAAATATAAGTGTATTTGACATGGAGGTAAAAGAAGCATGCAGCTGTCACAACTTAAAATCATTGGTGATATCTTTTCACTGGGTTCAATATACATTACAAATCTGGGGTTTTTTGCCCTAATATCAAGTGAGTATTTCAGCAGAACAGGATAGGAGAACACCTGAATGGATGAGGAATTGCTACTTCTCTCATCTTCCACAATCAGCAGCCCTCATTGTTATAGGAAGATAACCCTGGAAAATGGTAGATTGTGGGAATGGGAGGCAAACTTTCTGTGTGTGTGTGTGTGTGTGCACGCGCGCATGCATTGCTTATAATCCTTAAAAGAAGATCTACCCTCAGTCCCTTTACTATATGAACACAGCATATCTGGCCACATGTGGAGGTCTGAAAGAAAGAAAAAAAATTAGATTAGCTGCCATAAAGATAAAAATATAATGAAAGCCAAAAGATACCCAAGGATTTTACTGAAAGCCTGTTCCAATTTACAAAGAGTGGAACAATGAGGGTACAGAAAGAAGAAATTTCAATATGAGCTATTCAGGACCAACCAGAATTTTACAAAAAGACTCTCCTTCAAGGAGAGACGTCATTGCTAGCCCCAGGGGTGGGAAAGGAAAGAATAAGAGTTGTGCGAGTCTTTGAAGAAGGAGGGTTCTATACACAGGCAACTCTTTGAGCTTTGGTGAAGAAAGATACGGTCTAAGCTCAAAGTGTTTCCCAGTCATTCCACCAGTAAGTCATAAACCCTCTGAATGCTGCAAGCAAATGGATAGTACAGCAGCTGTTAAAAATCAATCCTATCGGGCCGGCCCGGTGGCGCACTGGAGAGTGCGCCGCTTGGGAGTGTGGCGGCGCTCCCGCCGAGGGTTCAGATCCCATGTGGAGACCGGTTCCCATTCACTGGCTGAGCGCGGAGCAGGCGCAACACCGAGGGTTGCGATCCCGTTGCCGGTCAGTAAAAAAGACAAAAAAGGAAAAAAAAAAAATCAATCCTATCTATCTTGAAAAATAGAAAGCTGACATTCCTGGAGACATTAAGTAATTAACCTATAACTGAAACAACAGCACTTTCCAGGGAACAGAACTAGAAAGGGCCATGAGGGAGGAAGTCTCTCAGGTGAAAGAAGATTTGAAGTGTTAGTTATGATAAATAAACAGGGTGAATAAATTTGTCAAAACTCACTGAAACGTACATTTAGGGTATGTGTATTTTACTGTATGTTATTATACCCAGATTTTAAAATTCTGTTAAATGTTTTTATAAAAAGTTGTTAGGCTGCTTTTTATGAAACTGCAATGGGTCAAATTGATCCCAAACAAACTTGAAGAAGAATGGATTTGAAAAACTTGCTCTACTGAATAGAATGGTATATTATAAAGATATAATAATTGAAATGGCATGGTTTGGTGCAAAGAAATACAAACAGAAATGGAATAGAATAGAGAATTCAGAGGGAGAATCTCACATATATGGATATTTGATCTATGAAAAAGTGACATTACAGGAGAGTAGAGAAAAAAATAAGCTCAAAAAATAAATTATTTTTGGTTCATTGGATGTCCATATGGAAAAACGATGAATCTTAAATTCTACTTCACATCATAATTAAAAATACATTCTTGCCAGAGTGTAGAATTAAATGTGAAAAGTAAAATAATACAACTTTTAAAAGGTAACATAAAAAAATATTTTATAACCTTACTTTTGGCAAATATTTCTCTGTTAGAAAAGGAAAAAAATATGAAAATAATGAGCTAAAAATAATCCAAAGTGATGAGTGAGGACAAACTGAAGAACAAATCCAAAGATATATTAAAAAAAAGAAAGAAAATGTATGAGACAAAATTAATGACTAAGACAATGTATAGTAGAGAAAGCCAATAAGTCCAAAAGTTGATTCTTTTAAAAACCAAATAAAAGCTAGTATTAGCAGGAATGATAAAGAAAAATAAATGGATGAGAGACAAAGAGGATCTCCAAAAGAACATTAGAAATAGAAGAAATGTATAACTACAAGTGCAGCAGAGATTTTTGAAAAAAAGTGAAAACTTATTATAAGCAATATTTTGCCAACAAATGCAAAGATTTTGAAGAAATAGACTAGTTCTTAAAAAAAATATAAATTACCATCTGCAACACAAGAAGAAACAGGCCAAAAGAATTTTCTTAATAAATTCTGGCACATATTGAAAAATCTTATGAATTTTGTTTCATAATCAAGGAATAGATAATTCAAAAATTGAATGTATCATTACAAAAATAGTAAGAGGCTTCCTATCAAGATGATGGAATAGACAGTACCCAGCATCACTCTCTCCCACAAATCAACCAATTTAAAACTATAAAAAAAGCAATGACAGCCAAGCTGAGGCCTCTAGAGCTCAGAGAAAGAGGTAGAGAGACCTACAGAGTTCATAGAGGTAGGAGAGGCCACCATGTGAGAAAGAAAAAACTGCTCTGACCATTTTGAGTCCTGGCCATTTGCAACCTGGAGCTGCTGAGTGCATGGAGCTCGAGCTGGCAAAAGCCACAGCTATGCCCTTTGGAGGAAATTGCTTGGAGGCAGCAGAGGAGAAGAGGGTCTTGGTGACCCCCAGGCCCACGAGACCACTAACAGGGTTTCCATGGACCCACATAGGAGCAAGGAGCCACAACAACTGAAAAACGGAGCCACCCAGAGGCCAGTGAGTCATTGCAAGGGACCGGTTCATGGCCCATCTCATGGGAAGTGTTTGGAGCATGGGCAGTGGAGGAGATGGGCCCACTGGGAGAACACAGGGACATAGCAAGGACAGCTGATCTGCACCCCAATCAGCATAGGACCACTCAGAGGAGACTGGTCAGGAATATAGAACTGCAGGAGGTGCTGTTTCCTGAAAGGACTCAGGTCCAGATAAGAGTTTCTATACAGCCCAAGTGCACCTGATTTCACTAGACCCGGAAGTACCTATAAAGTCAACCATGAAAACCTGAGCTGCACAAAAAGCCTTCCCTAAGGAATCAGCAGCAAAGCAGCAATTTAGCTATAACACAGCTCAAATACTGGTCCCCACAGGAAGTACCCCTATTTTAGAAGTAAGCAAAGGACAACAAATTAGTCCCAGCACAGAGTTTAAGTAGTGGGAACAGCAAATAATCCAGCACAGAACTGAAAGAAAAAACAAAGTACCCTCAACCAGAGACAAAGTTTGATATTAACTAGTAAAGGTCTCATTTCACCAAAGAACACCTATGACATGTAGAAGGACTAGAAGTCCCCTGGGCTACGAATCCAGAAAAGAGGGAAGGCCCAGGGCCTCAGCAATGCCCCCTGACACCTGCAACCAGTCCCAAGGGTGGGGGACGAGGGCCTTGGCCATGCCCCCAGACATGCTTAGCCAGCCCAGGGACAACCACCAAGCCACTGCAAGAAGCGCCCTGGCCTCTCCCAAGCCAGGGTGGTTGGGGGCCTCGGGCCTCATCCAGGCCCCCCTGACATGCACAGTCAGCCCAGCAGTGACCACCAAGCTGCCGCAGGAAGTGCCCCAGGCTCTCCCAAGCCAGGGTGGTGGGGAGCCTCAGTCACACCCCCTGACACACGCAACCAGCCTAGCGACAACAACCAAGCTGCAGCAAGAAGGCCCCTGGGTTCCTGAGCTGGGTTGGTGGGGTCTGAAGGCTTTTGCCACACACCCCAACATGTGCACCCATCCCAGCAATGACCAAGCCACCACTGGAAGCCCCCTGGTCTCCCTTTTGTGAATGAGGGGGGTGCCACAGGACTCAATCCCACTCCTCCTCCTTCCTCCTTCTTCCATCACCTTTCCTTCCCCTTTCTCTTCTCCCCCTCCCTCCCAACTGCCCCACAACAACATCCTAGAATGTAAAAAAATAATATTCATAAAACTACATTTTCTTAAAAAAAAATAGTAAGAGATGTCATAATCCTCAGATAATTTTGAGTCTAACTTATCCTTGGCAACAAAATCAAACAAAGATATTATGAGAAAGAAATATCATTTGCCAAGCTTATTCCTAAATATTGGCACAAATATTCCAAACAAAACATTAGCAAATAAAATTCAGAGGTAATTTTATATTCTTAAAAAATTTAAACATGACAAGTCTGAGTGGGCTTATTTCATACAGACAAAATTGATTTCACTATTAGAAATTATATTAGAATAATTTTTCAATTCACCATTCTTTTTTCTTCTTCTGTTTTATTGAAACGTAGTTGGCTATACATATTGGTGGGGTACAGAGTTGAATATCAATACCTGTGTGCAATATGTGATGCTCAGATCAAAATAATTAGTATTTTCAACATTAAACAATGTAATCATTTTCAAATTAACATTCCAAAAGAGGAAAAAATGATTATCTAAATAGATGCAAAAAACAAAGAATAGAAGGTAAATTCCTTAAATTATTACGACAGAAATTGATAAGGATTTTCAATATCTTTGGTCTCCTTTTATCCCAGCTCAGAACTAGATGACTTCTGGAGCCTCTACTGCAGCTAGATGCAATCATGTGGCAGAATTCTGGCCATTACAATGCGAGAGGGAGAGTTGTGCACTATTTCTAGGCTGGGACAATAAAAATCTCCCTCATGATTTATTATGTACTGTCTTCTTCATCTGCCTACGAAATTGACTGGACTCCAGAGATTAAGATCCAGAAGATGGAATTGGTATCAGGACCTGGAAGAGATATTAACACTAACATGGTCATTGCAGCATTATTAACAATAGCCAAAAGGTGGAAGTAACCCATGTCCATTGACAGATGAATGGCTAACGAAAATGTGATAGATACACACAATGAAATATTATTCAGCCTTTACCACAGCTAGACTGGCTATTATCAAAGACTGAGATTAACAAATGCTGGCTAGGATGTAGAGAAAATGGAACTCTTCTACACTATTAGTGAGACTGTATATCAGTACAGCCATTATTGAAAACAGTACTGATGTTTCTCAAAAAACTACAAATACATCTACCATATGACTCAGCTATCCCACTTCTGGGTATATATCTGAAGGAATGGAAATGATCATGTTGAAGGGATACCTGCACTACCATGTTCATAGCAGCTTTATTTACAATAGCCAAGATTTGGACCCAACCTAAATATCCATCAATGGAAGACTAGATAAGGAAAATGTGGTATATATACTCAATTGAATACTGCTCAGCCATAAAAAAGAATGAAATTCTGCCATTTATAGCAATGTGGTTGAGCTTGGAGAAAATTATGTTAAGTGAAATAAGCCAGGAACAGAAAGAGAAATACCACATGTCTTCACTCATAAGTGGGAGCTAAGAAACAAAGAAAAAAAGACCATAATAAAATGTTGAACTATCAGAATGAGAGACCATACCTATAGTTACTAGAGGTAGGAAAAGGGGAGGAGGAGGGATTATAGGGAGTAATTGGGAAATGTAAACAAAAAGTAATTACGATTTGTAATGAAGAACATGCTAATGATATTGATTTGATCATCACATACTGTACACAAATACACAAATACTGATAGTCAACTCTGTGTCCCATAAATATGTATAAATAATAAAAGAAGAAATACTCTTCAGCTTTAAGAAAGAATAAAATTCTGCAATATGTGAATTTTGATGATAACTGAAACAAGCCAGTCTACAGTGAAACATACTTCATGATTCTACTTATGTGAGGTAATCTAAAAGAGGCAAATTAACATTAAAGAGTGGAATGGTGATTGCCAGTGGCTGGAAGGAGGAGGAAATGGGGAGTTGCTAATCAGTGAGTATGAAGTGTCAGTCAAGCAAGAATAAGTTCTAGACATCTGCTGTACAACATTGTACCTATAAATAACGATACAGTATTTCACACTTCAAAGTTTGCTAAGAGAGTAGGTATCATAGTAAGTGTTCTTACCACAGTAAAATAAAATTTAATAAATTCCTCAAAATTGGATTTTTTAAAAAAGGATATTACATATTGTAGCAACAAAATAGAATAAAATTAGGAATAAATGAAAAAATGACATGCATGTCTCAAAAATTATAAAACCTCATTTAAAGATATTTTAAAGTATAAATAAGTATAAAAATACAATGTTCATTCAATATTTCAAAAATGCCAATTTTTCCGCAATTATTTATAAATTCAAAGCAATCCTCAATAAATTTTCAACCTGGTTTTAATGAAAATTTGGGAAGTCAGATTCTAAAATCTAAAATCTAAATTTATATGTAAGATAGAAAAGTCTAAATAGCTGGTACATTCCTGAAAAGAATAACCAGGCATGGAGAATTGCTTTGAACAATATCACTTCACTTTAAAACTATATCAGTTGATAAAATGAAGGGATAGACTAATAGATCGATGAAATGGAATAGACTCCAGAAACAGACTAACATATATATGTAAATAGAGCCAAAATTACAAATCATTAGGTATAATGTAGAAATAACTGATTATCCATATTAAAATATGTTATTGGAATCTTTATATCACATATCCCCCCCACACATAGACACAAATTCCAAATATAAGAGAGATTTAAAATTGAAGAAAGAAAAATCCCTAAAAACTATTAGAAAGAAATCTAAAACAGTTTTGAATCGTGTGCTTAAAAAGCACAAGTTGTAACAGAATAGTCTGATACCTTCAACTATATGAAGTATGAGAAATTGTGTGTATTGAAAGCTACCCATAAGTAAATGTATAAAGAAGCCACAACTGGGAGAAGACATTTGGAACACATACATATGTCTGGCAAAGGATGAGTGACTAGGCTTTTTAAAAATCCTATGAATCCATTAAAAGCCAACCTAATTAAAAATGAACAGAAGATGTGAACAAAGATTTTTACAGAAGAGAAACGTAAATAAGGACATAAATGAAATACTAATTAAAAAAACAATCATTTTAAACTTATCCAACTTAGCAAAAAAAATTATTTATTTATTTATTTATTGCAGTAGAAATACTGCCTTTATGGCAACTTTATTTTATTTATTTATTTTAACTTCTGAATATACATTGTAGTTGATTTTCATGTCCCTTTACCCATTCCTCTTTTCCCCCCTGCTTCTCTTCCCTCCCCCACAACTACATCATATCTGCTCACTTGCCTTAACAAATTCAAAGAATTGCTGTGATCGTTGTGTCTTCTTCCCCCTCTTTATTCATTTGTATGTTTATTTATTTATTTATTTATTTATTTTTGTTTGAGGAACCTCCATACCATTTTCCATAGAGGCTGCACCATTTTGCATTCCCACCAACAATGTATGAGAGTTCCTTTTTCTCCACAACCTCTCCAGCACTTATCATTCAGTCTTTTGGATATTAGCCATCCTAAATGGAATAGGATGGTATCTCAAAGTGGTTTTGATTTGTAGTTCCTGAATGCTGAGTGGTGTTGAGCATTTTTTCATATGTCTTCTGCCCATTCGTATATCTTCCTTTGAGTAATGCTTGTTCAGCTCCTTTGCTCATTTTTTAATTGAGTTATTTGTTTTCTTGCTGTAAAGTTGTTTGAGTTCCTTGTATATTCTGGATATTAATCCTTTTTCAGATGTATATTTTGCAAATATTTTCTCCCACTCTGTTGGTTGTCTTTTCACCCTGTTGATTATTTCTTTTGCTGTGTCCCATTTGTTTATTTTTCCTTTGGTTGCCTGTGCTTTCGGGGTCATATTCATGAAGTCTNAGATGTATATTTTGCAAATATTTTCTCCCACTCTGTTGGTTGTCTTTTCACCCTGTTGATTATTTCTTTTGCTGTGTCCCATTTGTTTATTTTTCCTTTGGTTGCCTGTGCTTTCGGGGTCATATTCATGAAGTCTGTTACCCACTCCTACTTCCTGGAGGGTTTCCCCTATGTTCTCTTTAAGGACTTTTATTGTTTCAGAATGTATGTTTAATTCTTTAGCCAAAATCAGCTAAAAATGGGTTAAAACCAAAAATTTTAAAGTATGCCAAGGGATATGAAAAAAGAGAACTCTCTTTTACTTCTGGAGAAAACATAAATCTCTAAAAAATGACTTAAAAAAACAATTTAACATTATTTAATAAAGCTAAACACTATCCATGTGTCCTAAAACTCAGAAAGGCACACTCAATGTTCATAATAACATTGCTTGTAATGAAACACTCATGTGCATATGTGCACGTGCGCACACATGACTGGAAACCACCTAACATTCATTAAAGATAGAGAACAAATAAATTGTGATTATTCATGTAGTCGAATATCCTACAGCTGTGAAAATGAGCGACCTGGAGCTACATGTCTCTACACAACCAATTCTCAATGACATGTTAAACTAAAAGAGAAAGGGAGCTAAGAACACATGCAATGTGTTCCATTTATTTACATTTCAAAACGACAGAACTA
>NW_007741408.1:2338-3625 GCF_000696425.1 Galeopterus variegatus | reverse complement strand
TGAAGGTTACATTTTTATTTATAAGTGGTACTTCATTACACAATTTTAAACCAAAAAAAAAATATTTTTTCAATGTTTTCTGGACTAGATTTTATTTTATTTTAGTTTAACTTCTATTCGTTTGATGTATAACTAGAAATGGCAAATAACAGTCGCAAAAGTATACTTTAGGCTCACACTGACATTCAATAAAGCAGACTTCTTTTTTGAATTCTACCAAACAAGCATTTTTAAATCTCTGGTTTTGACAGGTGCTGTATACAATCGTGTTCAGTTTCTACATCATTTTCATGTAGCCTGTGATTATTGTACATCCACATTTTTTCAGCCTGCTTAAAATACTCTTACAAACCCTCACCTTTCAGAGACATTAAATAAGACCCGTCTCTGAATGAGGCCCAGGAGGAAAGAATTGCCAACAACTCCCAGCATTTGTGAGATACTTTTCAAACTGTACAGATTTGAAATGTTACAGTAACCACTCCAGCACTGTATGCCAGGCAAGAGAAGTCCACAGATTATGGATTTATTTAATTTCTTTAGATCCAAAGTAAACCGTCCCATGTCTCCTGTTCTTTGGATTCTCCAGGAACACTGTCATGCCCTGTGCATTCCGCTGTGATGTGTGCCTGCTGTTTTCTTTCTTAGCATTCCCTCCCTTGGTGTTTCAACTTGCTAACTCTCACTTATTCTTTTAAACTTGCTTAGCCATCACCTCCTCCAGAAAGACTTCCTCAGTACCCTTAAGGATAGGCCAGTGGTTCTCAAAGTGGGGTCCCCGTACCAGAAGCAGTAGCATGCCCATGACAGAAATGTAAACTCTTGGACCCAATCCCAGACCTACTGAGTCAAGCACTCTGGGGGTGAGCCTAGCAGTCTGTGTTTTAGTCAACTCTTTAAGTGATTCTGTCACATACTAAAATTTGTCAGTCACTGGGTTAGGCAAAATGGCACTTTGTGTCTCCACATGACCAGCCTCTACCCACCTGTGTTACTGTGTACTCATTATGGTATGTTGAAACTCTGTGTTGCCTGTCAACCTCTCTGTATGAAACTCAGAGGTTCGGAGTGTCTTATTTACCTCTGCATCCACGGTATCTGGATCCTCTCCCCATGGGAGACACCCAGGGAATGTTTATTAAACTGTAAGGAAAATGTTTTAAAGATGGTAGTCAGAGGCGCAAAGAAGGCAGACCAGTATTTCAGGTCACTGGGACCCATCTCCTACAAGAATTTCATCTCAGAGCCTCTCACCCTGAGAAGTAATGAGTCATCTTAGGGAAACTT
>NW_007741408.1:0-1066 GCF_000696425.1 Galeopterus variegatus | reverse complement strand
ACCATCTTTAAGGGTACAGGTTAGTAGCACCAAGTACTTTCACACTGTTGTGCTACCATCAACAGAACACTTTTTATCTTGCAAAACGGAAGCTCTGCTCCCATTAAACAATAACTCCCATTACCCCCACCCCCACCCCTGGCAAGCACCATTCTACTTTCTGTCTCTATGAATTTGACTATTCTGCATTTGAGTGTAAGTGGAATCATACAGTCTATTGCCTAGACCAGAGTTTCTCAAACTTGATTAGATTATAGTAAACCAGGGTTTCATGTTGTTTTAAATGAAACATCATATACTGTTATCTTTCACTTGCATTTACTAACAGTAAAATTGTACACAAATTCAAATAATACATCATATTAGCACTTTGTGTTCATCATTTATTCATTCAACTAAAACTTGTTCGTTTTTTAATTTTTTAAGTAAAAATTATTATTTAATTGCAATTCATAGAGGACAATGTATAAACAATAAGAGTTCAGCTCAGTCAAGTACCCCAACCGAGATTAATGAATAGGACATTAGCAGCACCCCAGAAGTCACCTATACATCCCACCAATCACTATGCCCTCCTTTCTCAAAAAAAATATAAATAAATAAATAAATAAATAATAAATAAATAAAAACCTCTAACTTCTACTATCAAAGAATATTTCTGTCACATTTTCGCCTTTATATAAAATCACACAGTATTTTTTCCCTTTGTGTCTAACTTCTTTGACTCAATATTATGTTTGTGATACGTCATGGAGTTGTTTATATCAGCACTTCATTCATTATTATTGCTGTAGACTATTCCATTGAATGACCACATGACCATGTATTGATCTACTCAACTGATGGTGGAGATTTGAGTTATTTGCAGTTCTTGCTTGCTAAAATATTTTTAGATTCTTTCTCTACCACAGTTTAAATTAGATGCTTTGTTGCCACTATACAACTTATGAGTTTCTTTTTTTCTATTTTTTCTTCCTCTGAAAGTTTTTTTTAAAAATTTATTTATGGGCTGGCCCAGTGGCGCACTGGAGAGTGCGCCGCTTGGGAGCGTGGCGGCACTCCCGCC
>NW_007741407.1:24976-25484 GCF_000696425.1 Galeopterus variegatus | reverse complement strand
GGGTTGTGATCCGTTGCCGGACACGGAAAAAAGACAAAAGACAAAAAAAACAAAAAAAAAATAGTCATTTATTATTGGTTTATTGGTTTTTTATTTACCATTATTCAAGGACCTTTTATAGATAAGGAAAATTAGCATGTTACCTCTGAGTTACAAGTGTTTTTTCTCGCTTGTAATTTTTTTTTATTATGGCTGCTTTTTAAAAAATCTTTATTTATTTATTTATTTTGAATAGTCATGAGATACAAACCTGATTGTCTCCACTCCTGCCCATGATGTGGGGGCCAGATTCATATTGGGGACATACCCATTACCAGAAATTGCTTTTGTACCCTTTGTCCCCTTCCAGTTATCCCCCAACCTCCCTCCCCCTCTCCCCTCAACTTCAATTTGTAGTCCTAGGAATGTTCCTTCCCTCTGTTGGATCACAGCACTACTGTGGTCTTTCTTTCCTGCCTTCACTTCTCTTAGCTCCCACAAATGAGTGAGCACATGAGGTATTTATCCC
>NW_007741407.1:22670-23976 GCF_000696425.1 Galeopterus variegatus | reverse complement strand
GGTTCCATATCTTGGCTATTGTAAACAGAGCTGCAATAAACATGGGAGTGCAGGTATCCCTATGACATGATGATTTCCATTCCTCTGGATATATACCCAGAAGAGGGATTGCTGGATCATGTGCAAGATCTATCTGTAGTTGTTTGAGAAACCTCCAAATTGTTTTCCAAAGTGATTGTACTAATTTACATTCCCACCAACAGTGCAGTAGTGTTCCCTTCTCTCCACACCCTCGCCAGCATTTGTTATTTGCCATCTTTTTGATCATAGCCAGTCTAACTGGAGTGAGGTGGTATCTCGATGTGTTTTAATTTGCATTTCCCTGATGACTAGTGATGTTGAGCATTTTTTCATGTATCTTTTGGCCATTTGTATGTCTTCCTTTGAAAAATGTCTATTCAGCTCCTTTGCCCATTTTTTAATTGGGTCATTTATTTTTTTACTGTATAATTGTATGAGTTCTATGTATATACTGGATATTAGTCCCTTGTTGGATACATAGTTGGCAAAAATTTTCTCTCGCTCTGTAGGTTCTTTTCACTCTGTTGATTGTTTCTTTTGCTGTGCAAAAACTTTTTAGTTTGATATAGTCCCATTTGTTTATTTTTTNTCTTTAATCCATTTTGAGTTGATTTTAGTGTATGGTGAGAGATGCATATCAAGTTTCATTCATCTGCATATGGATATCCAGTTTTCACAGCACCACTTGTTGAAGAGGCAGTCTTTTCCCCAGTGTAGATTTTTGTTGCCTTTGTCTAATATCAGATGACTATAAGCCTGAGGAATGATTTCTGGGTTCTCTATTCTGCTCCACTGGTCTGAATGTCTATTTTTATACCAATACCATGCTGTTTGGGTTACAACAGTTTTGTAGTATAATTTGAAGTCAGGTACTGTTATGCCTCTGGCTTTATTTTTTTGCTCAAAATTGCTTTGGCTATTCAGGGTCTTTTGTTGTTCCATATGAAGGGTAAGATTTTTTTTTTTCCATTTCTGTGAAGAATGTCATTGGTATTTTGACGAGGATTGTATTGAATCTGTAGATCACTTTGGGTAGTATAGACATTTTCACAATGTTAATTCTTCCAATCCAAGAGCATGGAATATCTTTCCATCCTTTTGTGTCTTCTTTAATTTCTTTCAGAAGTGGTTTGTAGTTCTCATTGTAGAGGCCTTTAACCTCCGTGGCTAAATTGATCCCTAGGTATTGTATATTTTTGGTGACAATTATAAATGGGCTTACTTTCTTTATTTCTCTTTCTGTTAACTCATTATTTGAGTATATAAATGCTACTGATTTCTGGGC
>NW_007741407.1:15768-22023 GCF_000696425.1 Galeopterus variegatus | reverse complement strand
TAGAGTCTTTAGGTTTTTCTATATATAGTATCATGTCATCTGCAAATAGGGAAAGTTTGACTTCATCCTCTCCAATCTGGATTCCCTTTATTTCTTTCTCTTGCCTGATTGCTCTAGCTAGTACCTCCAGCACTATGTTGAATAGAAGTGGTGAGAGTGAACATCCTTGTCTTGTTCCTGTCCTTAAGGGGACGGCCTTCAATTTTTCCCCATTCAGATTAATAGTGGCAGTGGGCTTGTCATAAATGGCTTTTATTGTGTTAAGATATTTTCCTTCTATACCTAATTTATTGAGAGTCTTTATCGTGAAGGAATGTTGAATTTTGTCAAATGCTTTTTCAGCATCTATTGAGATAATCATATGGTCTTTGTCCTTGAGCTCGTTGATAGGATGTATCACATTTATTGACTTTTGTATATTGAACCATCCTTGTATCCCTGGGATGAATACCACTTGATCATAGTGTATAATTTTTTAATATGTTGCTGTATTCTAATTGCTAATATTTTGTTGAGGATTTTAGCCTCTAGGTTCATCAAGGATATTGGCCTGTAATTTTCTTTTTTTGTTATGTCTTTATCTGGTTTTGGTATCAGAGTTATGTTGGCCTCATAGAATGAGTTTGGGAGAGTAGAGTCTGTTTAAATTGTTCGGAACAGTTTCATGAGAATTGATATTAACTCCTCTTTAAAAGTTTGATAGAATTCAGCTGTAATGCCATCCGGACCCAGGCTTTTTTTTTGTTGGAAGATTGCTATTTACCACTTCAATCTCCTTGTTTGTTATTGGTCTGTTCAGGTTTTCTATCTCTTCTCGGTTCAGTCTTGGTAATTTATTTGTGTTTAGAAACGTATCCATATCTTCTAGATTTTCAAATTTATTGTCATACAATTGTTTATAATAGTCACTAACGATTCTTTGTATTTCTGTGGTGTCAGTTGTAATGTCTCCCTTTTCATTTCTGATTTTTGTTATTTGGGTCTTCTCTCTTCTTCTTTTTTTTTTTTTATTGTTAATCTAGCTAATGGTGTGTCTATTTTGTTTATCTTCTCAAAAAAGCAACTTTTAGTTTTGTTAATCTTTTCTATTGTTTTTTGGGTCTCTATTTCATTTAGTTCTGCTCTGATTTTAATTATTTCTTTCCATCTACTGCCTTTAGGTTTGGATTGTTGTTGTTTTTCAAGTTCTTTGAGGTGTAGCATTAGGTTGTTTTTGTGGAGTCTTTACATTTTTTTGATATAAGCATTTACTGCAATAAATTTCTGTCTTAGTACTGCTTTTGCAGTATTCCACAAGTTTTGGTATGACGTATCTTTATTTTCATTAGTTTCTAGAAATTTTTTGATTTCCTGTTTAATTTCTTCTTGGACCCATAGGTCATTCAAGAGCCTATTATTTATTTTCCATGTATTTGTATATCTTCCAGCGATTTGCTTATTGTTCATCTCCAGTTTTAGTCCATTGTGGTCTGAAAAGATTGTTGGAATGATTTCAATTTTTTAAAATTTGCTGAGACTAGATTTGTGACCTAATATGTGGTCTATCCTGGAGAAAGTGCCATATGCTGATGAGAAGAAAGTGTATTCTTTAGCTGTTGGGTGAAATGTTCCGTATGTATCTGCCAAGTCCAGTTGGTCTAGGGTGTAGATTAAATCCTGGATCTCTTTGTTGACTTGTTGCCTGGAAGCTTTGTCTCATACTGAGAGAGGGGTGTTCAGATCACCCACTATTAATGTATTAGGACCTATCTCCTTCTTTAGGCCTAAGAGTGTTTACTTGATATATCAGGGTGCTCCAGTATTGGGTGCATACATGTTTATGATTGTTATGTCTTCTACCTGGATAGTTCCCTTTATCATTATATAATGGCCTTCTTTGTCTTTTTAAATGTTTTTGGTTTAAAGTCTATTTTGTCTGATATAAGAATAGCTACTCCTGCTCATTTTTGGTTTCCATTTTCATGGCATATCTTTTTCCATCCCTTCATTTTTAATCTATGAATGTTTTTACAGGTGAGGTGGGTCTCTTGAAGACAGCATATACTTGGGTCAATCTTTTTAATCTAGTCAGTTAGTCTGTGTCTTTTAAATGGGGAGTTTAGTCCATTCACATTTAGAGTAGTTATTGAGAAGTGTTTTTTAATTCCTGTCATTTAATTGCTAATTAGGTGGTTTAAATATATTTTGATCATTATTTCCCTTTTATTTCTCTTCTTCAATGTGAATTGGGGATTTAAGGTGGAATGGTTTAGCTTCTTTCTCTTTCTTGCTGGCATTTTTGTTTTAACTGTGGGTTTTGCTCTTTCTTGTGTATTTGTGATGATGGTCACCATTATTCAGAATCCAGATGAAGGACTCCCTTGAGAATTTCTTGCAGGGCTGGTCGTGTGGTGGTGAACTCTCACAACTTTTGTTTGTCTGGGAAATACACTATTTCTCCCTCATTTCTGAAGGATAGCTTGCTGGATAAAGAATTCTTGGCTGGCAGTTTTTTTCTTTTATTATTTTGAATATATCATTCCACTCTCTTCTGGTCTGTAGGGTTTCAGTTGAGAAGTCTGCTGTTTGTTTGATGGGGGTTCCCCTATAAGTGACCTGATGCTTTTCTCTTGCTGCTTGTAGAATTCTTTCTTTGTCTTTGAGATTTGCAAATTTAACTATAATATGTCTTGGGGAGGGTCTTTTTGGGTTGAATCTGTTTGGGGACCTTTGAGCTTCCTGGATCTGAGGGTCTGTACCTCACCCTACACCTGGGAAGTTTTCTGTTACTATTTCCTTGAGTAGGTTTTTGATACCTTTTTCCTTCTCCTGCCCTTCAGAAATACCCACAATTTGGATGTTAGAGGGCTTGAGATTGTCTGCTATCTCTCCTAGGTTTTCCTCATTATTTTTAATTCTTTTTTCCTTTTTTTTTTTTTTCTTGTCTGCCTGAGTTATTTCAAAAAGACCATCTTTAAGATCTGAAATTCTTTCTTCTGCTTGCTCTACCCTTGCTCAAGCTCTCAGTCATGTTTTTTTATTTCATTTCATTGAGTGAGTCTTTCTTTCTAGAAGTTCTGCTACACTCTTTTTTATGGTATTAATCTCTTTGTAGATTTCCTCCTTCATATTCTGGATGTTTTTTCTTGTTTCATTGTGTTCTCTAATTGAGTCTTCCTTTATTTCTTCAAGTTTTCTTAAGATCATTACTTGAAATTCTTTTTCAGACATTTTAAGGATTCCCTGTTCCATGAAGTCTGACTTTGGGGCATTACTGTATCCTTTCGTTGGTGTCATTTCTTCTTTATTGTTTGTATTTCTAGTGTTTCTTGCTGATGCTTGGTCATTTGGTAGGGGGTTTGCTTCTTCTATTACACTGAGGTTGTCTGTAGAGTGGCCTTGGTTGCTACTGCGGGGGGTGAACTGTCTAACTTGACAGTAGGTGTGGTGGTGGTTATGTTAAATCAACTTGGTTCCTGTTCTAGACTCTGTGGTCATAGAATGAGCCCCTAATGTGTGAAGTTCTGCTGGGCCAAATTTGGTGGGTCAGATCCGTAGGCTGGTGCTCCCCCGTGGGTCTGAGGCGGGATGAGGGGCCACGTGGACCCGTGCAGTTCCACTGGCTGGCTGGCACCAGTGGGATCACCTGCATGGTGCCAGTTTGGGGAGGTGGGGCAGGTCCTGGAGCTCCCCCCCCGCCTGGGTCCAAGGCACAGGGTAGGGGGGCTGCGTGGAGCTGTGCAGTTCCACTGGCTGGCTGGTGCGAACAGGCTCACGTGTGCGTTGCCGGTTCAGGGCGGTTATGGCGGCTTTTGATTATCATTTTTTGATCATGTCATGCCAAAAGAACTTTTTATGTTCTTGTCCTGATTGCTCTTTTCTTTAGAGTCTTCTCAAATTTGTGATATAGTTTGAAAGGCTTTGACTACTTTGAGTTATAAAAGAATTTTCCATGGTTTCTTCAAGTAATATTAATAATTTTAATATTTTATTATTTATTTATAAATACTTAGTACATTTGGAATTTGTCCTAGCATAATATATATAGTATGTTTTCAACATTATGTTATTTTAGATGGCCACCCAGTTGTCCCAATCCCAACATTGAATAATCAATCCCTCTTTTACTCATTATTTTGACAGGCAACATATATCATATACTAAATTCTCTTGTGAATTTGGATATAACTCTGAGACTTTTGTCCCACTGACTGACTAGATTTTTCTATACATCGGTCAGTACTACACTGTTGTACTCATTGTGTAATAGCAGGATTCCTTGTCCTTCCCTTTCCCTAAATCCTTGTTTTCTATCTTTGATTTGTGTTAGCTAATATCTACCTGCACGTAAAAAGATCCAGAGTTGTGTTGAGAATTAAACAGCTGAAAGGCAGCTTCTGAGTTTTGTAGCCCTGTGGTTACCACCTTGACAGTTTTTTTACTTTCCTGTATTAGCAGACTGAGCTGAAACTGCAGCTTGCAAGTGTTTTCCTGTGTAGATGAGAGACGAAGTTGCTCTTTAGCTAGTGCCGAAGGAGACCCTCACCCAAAAAACCTCTTTCACAACCACAGTAACCCCATTCTGCCCACCTGGAAAAGACCCCTACTCAAAACCCTGTACCCACTGTTTGGAAACAGTCTCACTCCTTGACCACACTTCCTGTTGTTGTGCCCAGCTGTAAAACAATTGGGCCAGCTGTGAGCAGCTCCTTACCCAAAGCCATTGACCCAGCTAACCACCTGCTTAAGACCTCTGATTTAGGGAATTTGGCCTGAATACAGACAATCAGAATGCTTGCTTACTTGCTTGTTCAGAAAAGGATATACACTTAGTTCTCTCTTGGTTCGGAGCCCAGGTATTTGGAATGCAATTCCACTAGGGTCTGCTGGCATAATAAACCTGTGTTCTGTGCCCTCTCTGAGTGACTGAGTTTCCTTGGCGAAACCCTTCCAAAACAATTGAGGCTTTATTCAACGTACTAGTTACCCTCATTACTCTTATATTTGGGAATTAGTTGGGGTTCCTTTTCTAATATTTCTTCTAACTGCTAGTTTTTATATTCAGAAATTCTGTTGATTGTCTATACAAAAATTTGTTGCCCACCCCCCTGTCTTAACTATCTCTGTGTCTGTGGTGGTGTTTCAGTTGATGTCTGGGGTGTCCAGGGGTCCTATCACACCACCTGTCATTCTCTGACACTGGCTTCACTTACTCCTCCAGGCCAAGACAGTCCATGACTCTATGTTGCTAATCTAAAGGTGAATTTCTCAACTGCTGGGCAGAACCTGTCACTACTAATCAAAAACTCCATCACTTGGGATTCTGGAACAGCATACTTTCCTAGCTTTTCTGCTTCTAAAACAGCCGCTCCTTCTCAGTCTGTTAGGCTGGATCCAGCTTCTCCTCCAGACTTCTGATGGATGGAGACCCCTGTGCTGAGCCTTCAGACCTCTTCCAGTCTCCACATTCTGAGGGAGCTCCTCCAGGCCCTTGAGAACAAGCTCCAAAAGGCCATGGTCTTGTTAGTGGTTGTCGTTTACACTGAATCTCCATCCCCTGAAATAATGCCTGGGTCACCATAGGTTTTTTCAGATATTTGCTGAATGAACACATGGAAGGACATTTCTGAATGTTTTAAATATTTCCTAATTTAATGACATGCTTATAAATGACAAGTAGCTCAATTTGGCTGTAGTATGAGGCACTTGAATTGAAGTTATAGGAAATAAGACTAGAAAGACTGGATAGTACAATAGCCAGGGTTCTCCAGAGAAACAGAACCTATATGATATGTATTTGTTTATTTATCAAAAGGAATTGGCTCAGGAGGTTATGAAGGCTGACAAGTTCCATGATTTGCCATCTGCAAACTGGAGAACCAGGAAAGCCAGTGGTGCAATTCACTGAGAGACCAAAGGCCTGAGAACCACAGGAACCTATAATGTAAATCCAATCTGAGGGCAAGAGAAGATGAGGTGAGATGTCTCAGCTCGAGTGAGGCAGGAGAAACGGGCAAATCCCTCCTTCCTCTGCATTTTGTTCTATTTAGGCACTCAAAGGGTTGTATGATACCCCACATTGAGGAGGGTAATCTGCTTTACTGAGTCACTGATTCAAATGTTCATCTCCTCCAGAAACACCCTCAACAGACACACCCAGAAACAATGTTTAATCTGGGTGTCCTGTGGCCCACTCAGACTGACACATAAAATTAACTATCACAGGCAGCATGTTAGTTTCTTTTTTTTTTTTTTTTTTCTTTTTTTTTTTTTTTC
>NW_007741407.1:0-14863 GCF_000696425.1 Galeopterus variegatus | reverse complement strand
CCTCAGTGTTGCCCCCGTACTGGACCTGGGACCGGCAACGGGATCGCAAACCTCAGTGTTGCTCCCACACCTCGCTCAGCCAGTGAGCGGGAGCCGGTCTGTATGTGGGATCCGAACCCTCGGGCGGGAGCGCGGCCGCGCTTCCCAAGCGGCGCCCTATCCAGTGCGCCACTGGGCCGGCCCAGCATGTTAGTTTCTGTATCTAAACCTTTTCTAACAGAGATGAGCTGGGGGGCATGTTATTAATTAAAGGATTAGGGTATGTTGGAGCATAGGGATTAGGTGTGACTATATGAATCATAATCTTTGGGTAAACCAAACACGTTCTTCTTTGGATATAATCTTTTTTTTTTTTTGTCCTTTTTGGGACCGTCCGCACTGCACTCAGCCAGCGAGCGCACCAATCGTCCCTATATAGGATCCGAACCCGCGGCGGGAGCACTGCTGCACTCCCAGCGCCACACTCTCCCGAGAGCGCCACGGCTCGGCCCTTGGATATAAATTTTGACTTCAAAAAATTTTTTCAGATTACACATTCCAAGAGGTGGAATGATTTGGTCCTTTAAAGCTTGATGGAATAACCTTCTATATCCAATAGATTTTATTTCAATGCATAATTTCTAGTAATAATATGCTTATTTTTTTTTTTTCTTTTTGTCTTTTTTACTGACCGGCAATGGGATCGCAACCCTCGGTGATGCACCCGCACCGCGCTCAGCCAGTGAGCGGGAACCGGTCTCCACATGGGATCCGAACCCTCGGCGGGAGCGCCGCCACACTCCCAAGCGGCGCACTCTCCAGTGCGCCACCGGGCTGGCCCGACAATATGCTTATTTTAAAGCCTGCTCTGTTTGGTTCTAAAAACCATTCCCTCTTTTCCTTCTCTCTCTCCCTCTCTTGCCCTCCAAAAACTACAACTTCAGTACATGTGACAGAAATCTAATTGTGAGCATCCTAGTCTTTTAGATATGCAAAACTTTATAATCCCTGTAATCCTAATACCAGCATTACAGTCTTTTTACAAGTTGGGGTCAATTCTAACTTTCCCACACTGCACCCTAATGTCAGCAGTGCATTGAGTCTGCTCTCACCAGCCTGGCTGCCACCACTGTCTCCTTCATCTTATTTATCTTCCCCATACCTTATTGTGGCAGAGACTCACTTCTTTGAGATGAAGACTAAAACCTCCCAAACCTCCTCTACCCACACTTCTGTTAGTGCCTCCTGATGGGAACTGTATAAGAAAAGTTCTGTTGTGACTAGTTCTACTTTACAGTCACTTTTTCTTCCTCCTTGACAAATAAGTTTGGCTTTCCCTGGTAATTATAATTTTATCATTGATCTTCTCCACTTGAGTCCTCCTCGATTCCTTCTTCAGAGAAGAGGGGTATGCCAGTTATCAATTTACTTACTTTGAGCTCCACAGGCAACTTCTTTGCCCCGTTTGTGATACTGGAGCTGAACCCTGTAACATCTGTCCTGTGCAGGCTGGGCTCAATGTTAATCTCTGTCCATAGAGGGCGCTGGAGGGACAAGCAGGGAAGAAAGACTTCTCTTCCTGGTCCTGTGTGCTTTGCTTCCTTCTGGCTCCGGCGGTGCTCTTCCCTTGTGCAGGATGCCCAGTGGCACTCACCCCAGAGAGTTTCAGTGGCATCCCAAGGATGAGACAGTTTCCCAACAGTTTCTGAAGCACCTAAGCTGGATTTCCAAGGGGCTTAGCAGCATCTCACTTCTCTTAATCAGCTCTGGCTGCCATAACAAAATACTACAGACAAATTATAAACAACAGAAATTATTTCTCACTTTTCTACAGACTGGGAAGGCCAAGATCAAGAAGAAGGAAAACTCATTTCTTGTTGAGAGCCTCCTTTCTGGCTTGCAGATGGCCACCTTCTCAGTGTGTGCTCACATGGTGGAGAGAGAATAAGCTCTCTGGTGTCTCCTTATATAAGGCACTTATTAAATCAGACCTCCACTCTTAAAACCTCACTTAACCTTAGTTAATTTCTTATTCCAAATGCAGCTACACTGGGGGTTACAGCTTCCACATATGAATTTGTGGAGGATGCAATTCTCTCCAGAGCGCTGCCCCTTCCAGAGCTGGCTTCCCAGGGAGTTCAGCAGCATCCTACCTCCCGCTCCCATGTGGGCAGCTACCAGGTGAGTTCGAAGAAACCCAGCTGTATCCCCAGAGTTCAACTACACCCTGGGCAGCTACCTGCCAAGTTTCATAGGCACTTTCATGGAGTTCTTGTTTGTCAGTTTTGGCTTGTGGCACCCAACAAACTTTACCTGCCATTAGAAAGTTACAAGCTTTCTAAAAAGATCTAAAAACTCACCCTTGAGGATGGTCCATTCTCAAATTTGTACCTTGTTGTATTCTTTACCCTTGGTTAATCTTTACCCGTGGTATTCTTTACCCGTGGTTAATCCTGTTACCAGCTAATAATTCTGTGCATGAAAATTTCACTTTTTAAATTACTGCTGGGTTTCTGCCTCAGGCCTGGGACCTGACAGATGAAAGGGGTCTTTTCTATCCTGCTCTCTCTCACTGTCACCACTTCCACTATTCTGATCTGATTAAGGTGCAGAAGCTGTCGGGAAACATTCATGAAAGGGGTGGTATTACAACTTTATTTAGGCTTGATATAAAGCAATTAAAAAAGACTAAAGGGAAGCAATATTGAAGGCATTACTTAGATGAAATAGACAGAAATTTGTTAATAACTGGATCTGTAGGTGTTGCTGAGAACTAGGCAGAAAGTTAAGATGGCAGCTTGTGGGACAGAATTCCATGGTCCAATCCTCCATGACTGCATTGCCTGCCCCCAGAGAGTGACCACAGAGGAATTAAAACCCTGGGTGGCAGAAAAGGTGACAGGACACAATTGACAGGGAGTGAGAAAGCCTGGACATGAAAGGGCCTAGAAACAGCAACAAAGTAACCAGATGGTCCTGGAGAGAGGAGCAAGTCTGAGTCTGGGATGGGACGCTGCAAGTGTTCACACTGTGTGACTGTGAGATTGTCCCCCCTACACACAAACACACAGACCAGGCTCCACCTCCACGTTGGTGTTCATTGATCACCCCTTCATCCCTAACAGCCGGTGCTCACCACAAAGAATGACACAGTTTCAACAATTTCAATCTCTCAAGCATTTACTAGACATATAGTGTATGCTCTCTACCAGCTTCTGTGCACACAACACTCAATAACTCTGTGTTCCTGACCACAGGCGCTCTCACCCTGGTCTCCTGAGAGCAGAGTGAAGAGGAAGCTCAGTACTTATCAGGCAGGCCGGCAGGTCTGAAGTGATTGGGGTCATTGCCACTCCGGCCCCATTCATTGGCAGCCTGGTCAGCCAACGAATCCTCTTCTCCATGGCCCATGAGTTTCTGAATATTCTCTCTGGCATCACTGTTTTTGAGGCAGGTGTTAAAGATATTAATCACAGATGAGCAACAGTCTGCCCTCCCAACTCTCCCCTTTCCGTGGGATGACCCTGAGAGGAGCCCAGGAAGACCAAGGAAGGAGGGGCAAAAACACTGACCCTGCCTGGGCACAGCCCTACTCAGCCCAGGCTGGTCTCCCTTATGCTGGATGAACAGCACCCAGAGAGGAAGGGTGAGAATCACTCACTCCCACCAGCCACTCAGACCCCACAGTAACTAGAGAAGGAGAGTGGGCAAGTGCAGGAAGGGCCACCGCCTCTACAGGACACTGCCCTACAAGGAAGCTTGCCCCCTCCTGAGTGTCACAGGCAGTGACACTCTGCTCACCTGTCCCTGGCATCCCCAAGAATCTGCATTACCTGATCACTTTAGCAGCCCAGGCACCCCCAGGTCCTCTTTGGGCAGCGTCATAGTTCCCCCGAGCATGAAAGTATTTATCTGAATTTGTGTAATTGGCTTCCCTCATGTCAGAGTAGGCTCTCCACATGTCCCAAGCCCCTGGAAAGGAGAGGAAAAGGCAAAAGTGATATCATCTGAACACAGAGACTCTGACAGCACCTTAGAGAGGAACCAAAGGATGAGAAACCTTCTACTGACTTCAAGATTGCAGCCTGTGATCATAGCACTCTTGGATACCATGGGTGAGAAGGACATTCCTTATCCTATTTGGCTTCTTCAGGTAACTCTAATGAGAGTCATTTAAATGGGCACACCTCTGCTGCATCTGGTTGTCTGGCCCCTGTGGTGCTATGAGCTAAGTAGGGCTCTATGTTATACGTTTAAAGGAGAGAAAGGAGGTATCGCTAGAGAACAGGATTTGTCAACTATAGCATTGCTGAAATATTGGGCCAGATAATTCTTTGTGGTTCTGGAATGTTCTGAGCACTGTAGGATGTTTACTAGTATACCTGGTCTCTACCCACTGGATGCTGGCAGCACATTCCCTCAGTGCGACAGCCAAGAACATACGCAGACATTGCCAAATGGCCCCTGGGCCACCACATTTCCCCTGGTCAAGAATCACTGTNGACATTCCTTATCCTATTTGGCTTCTTCAGGTAACTCTAATGAGAGTCATTTAAATGGGCACACCTCTGCTGCATCTGGTTGTCTGGCCCCTGTGGTGCTATGAGCTAAGTAGGGCTCTATGTTATACGTTTAAAGGAGAGAAAGGAGGTATCGCTAGAGAACAGGATTTGTCAACTATAGCATTGCTGAAATATTGGGCCAGATAATTCTTTGTGGTTCTGGAATGTTCTGAGCACTGTAGGATGTTTACTAGTATACCTGGTCTCTACCCACTGGATGCTGGCAGCACATTCCCTCAGTGCGACAACCAAGAACATACGCAGACATTTGCCAAATGGCCCCTGGGCCACCACATTTCCCCTGGTCAAGAATCACTGTAATAGGGGCCGGCCCAGTGGCGCACTGCTATAGTGCGCCGCTTGGGAAGCGCGGCGGCGCTCCCGCCCGAGGGTTCGGATCCCACATACAGACCGGTTCCCGCTCACTGGCTGAGCGAGGCGTGGGAGCAACGCCGAGGGTTGCGATCCCGTTGCCGGTCCCGGTCTGGTACGGGGGCGACACTGAGGGTTGTGATCCGTTGCCGGACACGGAAAAAGACAAAAAAAAAAATAATAATCACTGTTATACAATTAACCTACATATGATAAGATCCAGGACCTTACAGGAGTGAGGTGGTGACATGGAAGACATATTCTTAGAAAGGCTGAAGAGATACAGCACTCTGCCCTGATGACTAAGATAAAAGTATTCTTGCAGACTGAGTGCACATAGTTGTGACTTGAGAGCCTCTGACCATTAGGGACATAGGTGTCCCTAAGGCCTTTCTAAATAGGCTGGACTGAGGCTGAGAGTTGCTGAGGAAGTGCTAGAGCTGGGCTTCTCATTCGTGGCTGCACATTCTGCTCACCTGGGGAGATACTGAAAGTCCCAATACTCAGGCCACACCCCAGGCCAATTTTCCCAGATGATCTGTTGAGCTGGGGGAGGGGGTGGTCGTCATGGGTAGTATTTAATGTCCTCCTGCTGACTCCAAGACTGATAACATGGAGCTTTAGGAAGTGGTGAGCACACACGTCTACCTGGAAGGGCTGCGTCCTCGTGGGCACCTGGGTTCAAACCTGTGCTCTGCCTCCTGCTGTAACGTCTGTTTAAAGAGAAGCTCCCAAAACACCTGGCACATTCCTCCACATAGGGCAACAAAACCTAAGACAGTGACTCTGATTCTCAAGAGTACTCACAGTGAACTCATCATCCATCACCTTACCTTTAGTAGCCTCACCAAAGAATGAATACCACTGGCTACTGACTCCCAGGACCAAGGAGCAGAAAATCAGGCCTGTGAGAAGCTTCATCCTGCTGAAATGAAAGCAGACGGTCAGAGAGACACAGACAACACTGGCACTTCCCCTTGGGATTCAGACATAAAAGAGAGCCTGGTTGTTATTTCCCTTGGTTCTTATCAGAATCTCAGTGGTTCATCCAGGAAACCTTGCAGTAGGGCCTCAGTCAGAGCCACAAGCCCTCAATTCTGCACCCACCAGCCCTGAATCCAAGCCTGTGTAAGGGGGTACCAAGGTGGCAACAATGAGGAAGAGGGGACTTAGAACCAGATTGTCACTTCCTAAAGTAGCCTGTAATGCACCAACAACCCTCTGCCCTGCATTCCCTCTGTCCAGAACAGACCTCACATGGATTAATACAAAACAGCATAATTATTTTTAAAGGAAATTTTGGGGAATAAATCTTTCCCAGATACCGTTGGGAAAGAGAAAACAAGTAAGTTTTTTAAAAAAATCACTCCTTGAAGTAGTTCCTCACCTGATTTCTGGTGGAGCAGAGCTGCTGGTCCCTGCCTGCCAGGGAGAGTGGCTGGTATTTATACTGAGCCTTCCCTACTGGCATCTTGGGGAGGGCAGAAAAGCCAGACTTGGTGCCTGGGGACCTGCCAGGGAGAGGATTTCTGGTGGAGCAGAGCTGCTGGTCCCTGCCTGCCAGGGAGAGTGGCTGGTATTTATACTGAGCCTTCCCTACTGGCATCTTGGGGAGGGCAGAAAAGCCAGACTTGGTGCCTGGGGAAAGTCCCTGCAGGTCATATCCCTAGAAAACTGCAGAAGAAAATTTACTGGAAACCATCGTTTTCTTCACCCACAGGTCACTGTCCCAATTGTGCAACCCGAGGAAACAAGGTAGGTTTGCTCTGCCTTGGCAGCTGTCCATCATGCCCATTACTACAAATTGTAATTTTACCCCAAGTCCCGCACCCAACAATCCACAATCTCCCTCCTCATTCCTTTTCCCCCACTCCACTTTGTATCCCTAGGTATGCTCTCTCCTTCTGGAAGTCAGTACACCACTGTGATCTTTCTTTCCTTCCTTCTTTCTCTCTTAGCTCCCACTTATGAGTGAGTACATGTGGTATTTATACCTCTTTGCTTTGCTTATTTCACTCAAATAAGTTTCTCCAAGCTCATCCATGTTGTTGCAAAGGGAAAATTTTCATTCTTTTTAATGGCAGAGTAGTATTCCATGTGTGTCTATACCACAGTTTCCTTATCCAATCGTCCATCAATTGACATTTAGCTTGGTTCCATATCTAGGCTATTGTGAACAGAGCTGTGATGAACATGGCAGTGCACCAATGGCCAATTTCAATTTAGATTAACAACAGAAACCTCATCTGTCTTGTCATCCTTTCATAAATCATGTCCCTCACACTATCTGGTATACAACAGGCATTCATTCATCTCTGCATTCATTCTACAAGTACCCACTGCAATCTTCCAATGTGCAAGCACCCTTCCTTGTATGGGGATGTCTCTGGCTTCATGGTGCTTATGTTGTGGTGATCAGTAAATAAATATACAGCACAAATAGCAACATCCCTCATTGTCAAAATCTAATCCATTCCTGACAGTGTGTTGGGTAGCAATTGTTCTTTGAGGGCCAAGGGTATCAACATTTTGAATACCAACTGTTTTCATTATTTTACCAGAGAAAAAAACAACAATCACTTCTTATCCAACTTTCACAAATATTATCAAAACCATTTGGACAACTATTTAACAACCCGCTGAGATTATCTGCACAATATAAAACAATCAAAACACCAATTACCTAATTATTAAATAACTAATGAGCCCATTAGTGGATTCTGGGTATGCAACCCACAAGAACACTCCAGAGAGTTGGACACAAATTCCATTTCTTTCTATACTTCAAAAAATATGTTTTGTAAATGAAAAATATGTTCAAGACAATGAATGAAAACAATTTTGTTTAATAAGGTATACAGGAATTTTCATGATGGAATAAGTCAAATAATATTTATCTTACATTTGTCTATGTGCAAATTCAGGGAACTAGGCGACAGTCTTCTCTACTTGGCAGTGGAAATTCTGCGTACAGATGGCTGTGAGCATGGTCTGAAGCTGTAGATGATGTAATTACTGGAGCGTGTGCGCACACACTCACACACACACACACCATGGGCGTCTGCTTTGGTTGCCTTTAAGAGTACTATCAATTACCCCAGTTCTGATAATATGAAATTGTTTTTGCATCACACTTTTGAGTGGATGTTGATGTTGACACCTTGATCACTCACTCGTGATAGGAGTCACTATTGTCTGCATAACATAAACAGACGTGGAGGGCTGGCCTTGGGTTGTGCTATGGACAGGTCACCCCCAGTAACAGGAGATAAGGCAGAGAATTGAGGAATAAACGCAGGCAGGTCAGTGGATGTGGTGGTGGGAGGCCTCGGAAGTTTGCTTCTGACTGCTTCTATTTCTCAGGGAAACAGGAAGCAAAGTCATCAACTGAGAAGAGGATGAAGAGGTGTCAGAAGTTTCAGTAGAGAAGAGAAGTGAAAAACAGTCACTAGGAGAGCAGGAAAGTGAATGAGCTTGAGAAGGTAGTAGGACTCCAGGGCAGCTCAAGGTTAATGATTGTAAATTTAAAATGAGACTAGTCACCGTACTTGTGTATGTCTCTATGACCACATCAGCTGTCAAGCTGCTGACTTGTAAGCGGGGAAGTGGATGTCACTGCTCAATAAGTACTTGTTGAATTGGTTCTTCTTGTTTACTCTTACTTTTTATTTTTTATTAGCATATTCATTGTTACCAATCATACTTACTCTTTACGCTCTTATCCAATCTCTCCCCTTCCCCTACCATCTCCGCGCTCTAATAACCATAGATTTGTTCCCTCCATCTGATAGATTAACTCTTCCTCTGTTGGTTTGTTGTCTAGATGCTCTGTCCAGTACTGAGACAGGTGTGATCAAGTCCTCCCTATTATCATAAATTAGATGCTTCTTCTATTTCTCTGGAGTGTGATTTGTGGAGAGAGAAGACCCCCGCACACGCACTGGTGCCCCTCCTTGTGTCAATGAAGTTGGGAGTCTGGCGTGCCAGGCATCTGTACAGTGGCTGTGACTGCTGCCATAGAGACTAGCCACTTTGGCAGAGGCTATGGCAATTATAGTGGCTATGGAGGACTATCCGTGTGAAAATGGAGTTTTTGGTGTGCTCCTTACCTGGTTGTGGTTCGGTTCAGCTTCCCCTGGCTCCATCCCTCAGGACCCCGGCAGGGCCTGGGGCAGAGGCAGCATCTTGCCTACTTGTGACTGGGTTCAGCTTCACCCAGGTCCAGGCCTCAGGGCCCCAGCAGGGCCCTGGGTTGTTGAATTATTGAATGAATGAATGAATACACACAAAGGTCAAAGGAGTATTCATTTAAATGAGGAGGGGCTGTAGCGTATAGGAGGAAAGTTAACAAACAGAAAGTGAACATGGGTAAAATATAGAATATAACGTATACTTCAAAGTCCAAGGGTACCCAGGACAATTGGGGATGGGGTTGACCACAGAGTAAGAGGACAAGATCCTTCTCTAAGAAAGGAAGAAAAGCAGAAAGAACAAAGAAGATGTATAGAGAACCTGAGGAAAACCAGGACACCTGCCTTTTACCTGTCATAGGACAAATCACTCTCTACCAGTTTGAATTTGTGACTTTGGCCCCAGACCACACAAAACACAGGGGTAGGAATGTTGTTCGGCTTATTGGTGATCAATTGTGTCTCTAACACCTAACACAGCACCCCAATTATAAAAGATTTTCAGTAATTTTTATTGACTGAATGAGTCAACGCATGAATGACGTAGGAGGAGAAGTAATCTGCATGGACTGGAGGTTAAGAAGAATGGAAAAGCTTTGAAACAATGATGTGTAGGGTTAGGCATTTAGA
The DNA here is from genome assembly GCF_000696425.1 of Galeopterus variegatus. NCBI lineage: Eukaryota > Metazoa > Chordata > Mammalia > Dermoptera > Cynocephalidae > Galeopterus > Galeopterus variegatus. Next base: position 5,130 of record NW_007741407.1, on the reverse strand, counting down.
AATGAACACGGATATTATTAATATGCAGTAAAATCTCAGCTTACTTGAAAGGGTTGAATTTACTGTTAAAAATTATATCCAGACAGCAAACACTTATCCCCACTTCTCCCCATTCCATCCTGTTAGTGCATCATGAGCTGGGATGTTATGACTTCCTGACTGGCTTCCATGTTCCCCCCACCTTGTCCCCAACTAGTCTCTTCTCAATGTAACAACCAGACTATTTGAAACACAAGACAGCTGCTGTCACTCTCTGCTCAAAACCCCCCAGAGGATCCCAGTTTCATTGTAGTTGAAGCCAAAGTCCTTTCAATGACTTCCAAGCCTACACCCAAACTGTCCCATCTCCTGCCACTCCTCCCTCACTGCTGACTTCTCTCCTCTCGCTCGTTTTGTTCCAGCCACACTGGTCTCTCTGCTGTTCTTCAAACCCTGTAGGCACATCTCACCCTAGGGGCCTTGGATTAGCTGATTCTTTCATCTAGAAATTCTTTCCCCATATATTTCTATATAAGAGCATTGAGAAGGGAATAACCTGGGATTCCAGGATGCTGGAAGGTTCAACTGTATAGTTACTGTCACTAAGAGTGTTGGCTGTGAATGTGCTGGAAAGAGGGCTGTGCATGAAATGTGGAAATTCCCCATGGAGGTGAGAGAGGAGAGGGCAGATTTGTCAACAAATACAATAGAGCCGATTTGTCCCCAAATATTACTAATCAGATTGTCTGTATCAGAAGCATCTGGTGGGTGTTTTCAGCATGAGGATTCCTGGGCCCGAATCTTAGAGGTTCTGTTTCAGCAAGTTTCAAGTGGTCTTTAAAAATGTTTTTGTTTAAAAATCTCCCTGTTTGGAAATCATTTCTGCAGATAACATTGGTATGACTGGAGAGAAGGTGGTCAAGATTTGTCAGGGACTTAAGAGAAGACACGTCAAAGAGAATTGCAGGTGAAGAATGGAGAGATGGCAGCGGGGAGCAGAGAGAATCAGACCCCTCTGTCCCACTCCATTGCTCAGGAGGAGTGGCAGGAGGCTTCCCAGTAAGGAAGAAAGGAATAAAGTGGAATCAACACAGGAAAGGCAGGATTTCAGTTTTTTTAAGAGGAGAAGGAAACAGACAAGTATAAAAGGGGATTCTCACCATGGAGCCTTCTCCCCAGGGCTTGCTGGAAGGCAACAGTGGAAGGGAAGTTGAGTGTAGGGAGAATTGAGACTGACCCACAGAGAAATTAGCTTATGTGGAGTGAAAGCATAAAACCAATAAGAGGGGTAAAGGAAACAGTGGTTTGGCATACTGGTCAGTGACAGCAGATTAGGACTATTTATTGCTCCAGGCCTGAGTGTAGCGTGTGTGCTGTGGAGGCTGATACTATCAGCTGGTAGATCTACCCCCCACCACCCAAAGCCCAAGTGGACTGTACGATAAAACGATGTGGTGTCCTTCTGATCTTCTCCCAAAGGTGCTGAAGTCTACTATTCACAGGAGTTCTAGAGAGAATGGAGGGACAAGGGAAGAGTGGTTAGTGAGGGTAGATAAACTATACTCCCAACACATGCTTAATATGAAAAACTTATAAATAATAAGATTGTTTTTGAAACTCATACACAGTATTCAAACTTGAAAGCAATAGTCCTCATAGGCCAAGTCTTTGTTTTTTGAGATTTGTAGTTACTGGAAAGAGGATTCAATTTTTCTCCGTAGGAAAAAGAACTTTGTGTATCTATGAATTTATCTTTTATAGAGCCACAACAAATTCATTCTTTCCAATGTGTACACCACATCCCCTTGGCATGGCACTCTTTTACTCATTAAGAAAAAAATCTTTCTTCAAACCACTTTTTTGATGGAGAGAATGCAAATGGCTCAAGGACATCAATTCAGGACACACAAAACACCTTGGCAATTGCTCTTCCTACTCCAGCTCGTAGTCTCCAAATATTAACAAATGTTCATTTCTGGGAACTTGTACACCTTGTGAAAAGATAAGGGTTGGTTTATGGTAATTCCAGGTTAGATGATTTCGTTGGGAGAATGCCATCGGTCACAGCAATCTCAGCTTTTGGCAACAAAAACCTGGACTTAGTCCCTATTCCATTTTGCCACACTTATCTCTAACAGAAAGTCCTGTTACAAAACATCCGAATCCATTTCCAGTAGACCTAGTGACACTGAGTTCCCATCACAGATCCTAAAACCCAGCCACCTGGATGTGGAGGCAGCATGGCATAGAAGATAAGAGCCAAGCCCTGGATTCAGACGGACCTAGTGTGACCTCAGCTCTGCCATGCACTGGTACTGTAGAAGAGCACTTGATGACCTGCAGAAGCGTACATGATGTCTTAAGGGACAGAGTACAATAGAATATGATCCCGTTTTTGTTCAAAGACATGTTTCCACAGTGAAACACAACCTAGGAATTTGTACATCAAATGGTGTCTGTGTTTCTAGGGAGTGGGACGTATTCATATTATTCTGGGTTTTCAGAATTTCCTGCAATGATGTATTCACTCATTTATTCATTCATCAAGTGTTCAGTGGTGCTTTCTATGCAACAGTCACAACAAGAGATATTGGGCATACGACGGTGGGGAGAATAGGCATAGCCAGATCCAGGTATGCCTTCGTGAAAATGAGGCTTGTAAATGGAAAAAAAATAATAAGTATACATGTAAAGAGAGAAACCTCATACTTATTTGATGATAAATCAGCAAGATTCTAAGGAATAAATGGGAAAGGTTATGTGTATAAAAAGTCTGATGAAAGAAAAGAGAAAGCAAGGTGTCACTAATCATCCTCAGATCGTTGTCTCCTCCAAAGAACAATCCAAGGGACCAACATCATTGCTCATTCCCATCTGTGCCATTAAAATAAACAAAATCAGGAATGGCTCAAGTGTAAAATTCTCCTGCCACTTCACTTCCTGTCCTCCAGCCAGCGGGCTGTCACTTTCTGCCATTGGGTGAAAGGAGAAAACAATTCCTTCCTGTTTCCTCTACTTAGCAAGCTGATCATCAGGAACATAAAAGAACCAACTATTTAATTAAGGATAAGGACTCCTAATTGTGTTTGGTGTGTGTCCCTTCTTACAAAGCCTGTACCCCTCATACGGGGGGAAACACTTTCCTCCTAGCTTGAAGTTTCCAAATTGCATTCTCAGGCACCAGGAAACCTGGAATTCAAGCTTGTCTGCATTTAGTTCTGTATCTCTTCCCCCCAAAGGCTGTTGGCTGAGGCTTCTTGCCTATCATTTACCATCTCTAGGAACTGGCTAGCTCCGGGAGAGGCAGTTTCTGCAGGGTGGACAAGGCCCGAAGGAGTCAAAGCATCTGCAACTTGGAATGAAAAGAGATGATTAATAGAACTTCTGAATGTAAGTTGGAATGGCCCGAGCATCCTGCTTAGAGGAGCCGGGCTTCTTGAGCTCTTGCCTGTCTTCGTGTATATCGCTGCAACCTCCACTCTCCCACCCTGCTTAGACATGTCAGCCTGTGTGCTCTTGTCCATGCCTGGCTTGCTTTATCTTGTTGAATGTCCCTGCATCCTCCACTCTCCTACCTAAAACATATCCAGTCTCAATTCCTACCTGGTAAGCTGTTCTTCCTCTCTCTACAGAGTGGTCAAGAACCTAGTGATCTTCTCCATGAGAGGTTCCACTATGTCCTGTAGCTCTTGGTCAGTCAAGGGCAAGTACGCCCTCTTTAATTGGCTTTTTTTGCCCCCAACCTACTACTCTACAATGACCACCTGGAGAACAGCACTGTCTCCGTCCTCCATAACCTGCCTGCATCCATCCTGAGACAATTCATTCCTACAATTGTCCTCAATGTGTTCCATCACTGTTCATGTTCCTCTTTCCCTGGTGTCTGCTGCACACCCCATGCAACAGTCCTGTCACCCTGGTGCCACAGAGCACAGGCTGCACTGGATATTCTGGGGCAAGTAGGGTGAGATCTGTTGCCCATTGAGTCTCCACCTCCTCTGCCAGGTTTTTTATGAACCATCAATCCTTCCCTAGGTGCAATCCAACATCATTTAGAAGTTCCCAATGACATGGGAAGTGCAGTACACACACTTCTCCATGGGCCCCCACTGCCAATCACGGTGCTAACAGCTTTCTATCAAATTGCTTCATTCAGGCCCAGAGTAAGGTGGATCTTCAAAGCAGTGTAGCCCTGCTTTCCTGGTGCCTGTTTTGGACATAACTGTTGCTGCAAACAACTCTCAGTTCTCCGGCCCTCTGTGAGACCCCCCTGCCCTAAAAACTGAGGCAGGAGTCACAGAAGTCTCCCACTCATAGGAAAGCCCACACTTAACACGTCTCAGAGATAATCTATGTGTCCACCTGGCTCTTACTTTCTTAAATTAAATTAACTTTTTTTTTTCTTTTTCTTTTTTTTTATTTTTTTATTTTTTTATTTTTTTATTTTGTCAATATACACTGTATATGATTATTATGGNGCGACACCAAGCCAAGGGTTGAGATCCCCTTACCGGTCACACACACACACAAAAAGAAAAGATAGTTGGCTACTCATCATTTTCAAGAGACGGAGGTAAACCATGCCACAGGGGACCACGCAGGGAAGCAGGTGGGTAGGTTAGAAAACAGAAAGTGTGGGGTAAACGTGGCCAAGAGCCTTTACAGAGTGTTTCTGCAGAAAGGAAATGTGGGACAGGGCGAATGGGTGCAGGCTTGGCCAGTTTGAATGATTTCAGTGGGGCGTGGGGCATAAGGGCTGTTGCTGGTTGTCTGGTACTTGTCCCTGGAGTGATTATGGCAGGTGGATAGTGGCCCAGAGTGTGAGAGCTCAATAAAGGAGATGGCTGGAGGTATGCACTCTGGATTGGTTGGTTTACACAAGAAAGACCTGCTCTGAAGTGGGTCATTTACTATCTCCAGGAACTGGCTAGCTCTGGGAGAGGCAGTTTCTGCAGGGGCAGCAAGTCCCCAAGAGGTCAAAGCTTCAAACACACGGAATGAAAACACACAATACAACTTCTAAATATAACTTGGAATGGCTCAAGCATCCTGTTTAGATGAGTCAGGCTGTATGAGCTCTCGCCTGTGCCTGCTTATTTTACCTTGTTGAATGTCCCTGTGTCCTCCACTCCCCTACCTAAAGCATCTCCA